>NW_009213555.1:5037-7746 GCF_000690835.1 Fulmarus glacialis | reverse complement strand
AAAGAGGTTGATGGCTCTTGGATGGGAAATTATATTTCTTCACTGCTGCAGTAATGATCTGATTAGGATCCAATCCTACCACAGCCTTCATGCGCTAAGTCATCTTTACAGAGTTGCAGTCGCCTGAGGGCAAGGGATGGAGGGGGAGGCGCGAGGGAGGCTCTGACACAGTGCGGTACCGAAAGGATTGTGCATTCGCCCTCTGGTCACCTTACAAAATAAGACATTTCCTTGGGCACTGAAGCACCTTTTCTGGGGATTTTGGCAGCAATGTCTTTTTAAAACTACCGTTCCATCCCTCCAAAATAATTTATGTGCATATTTGGATCCTCTGCATGAGCTGGAAATCCATCCATCCTTTTCGGTCTTTTATTTCCCCCCTCTCCCCCATACTTACCACCTTCCTTGCAAATCTGCTTTTCATCTCTCTTGCTCCAGTTTCCAATCTGCGTAGGAAACGAAAAAAGTGTGCCAGCGCTGCTCCACCAAGCCCTGTTCCAGCTGCTTCTGGCTAGATTTTCAGGATATAGTCAGAATATCTAAGTTTTTCCTTTTTCCCCTTTTCAGAAGTTAAGCTCCTCTGATCCAGACGACACTCTCAGCCCAGACAAACTGCTGGGAAACTTCCTACCATTAGCTGCCCTCCTCCCGCTTCACACTTGCCATGATTTAGGACAGGCTCCTGCTAAAGCAGTCTGAAATCCAGCTAAGCTCCTCATGCAGTAACGCCTGCACCCATGGGCCAAGCCCAGAATGAGCCATGGTACAAGGTCCAAAGGTGTCACCCCTGGTCACCCTCCAGGAATGACAGACGGACAGAACATCAGTTCCCTGCCAGCCTGGGGGAACTGGCCCTGTCCTGGGAGGCTCTGACCATGACAGAGGTTCTGCACCTGCAAAGGGCTCAGCAACCCGCTCTGGACTCAGGATGTGACCCATCACATCTGCCAGGGTGATGCCAAGGTGCCAAAAGGGTTCAGAAGAAGCTCCAGAGATTTTCAACTGTGGCACGTCCACTGTAATCCTATATTGACCTGTACCCATACAGCTGCCCCACAAATATCTCCCTTCCCAGTCCGACACACAGCGGATGCTACGGGCGTCAGGAGAAAACAGTCCCCATTCCTCATACAGTTGGGAACATCTCTCATCCAGAGACATGGTGCGTGACTTTTTGATGCAATGCTGTTACTGTTGCTGGTATGCACACTCCCGTCACCACTACGAAAAATAAATCGTGCTTTTTTTCCCCCCTGTTTTCTTACTTTCATATTGACTTTTTTGTGGCCAAGGAAATATAGCCCTAAAGACGATGGAAGGACAGGGGAGGTGGAGCAAAGATCAAAGATTCAAATTTACTCTCCCCCATTCCTTGTAGGAATTGGAGATCTGTCAACAGTAAAGCGCTAATAATAGAGATTAAAAGGCAAATAAAGGGATTCTTTTTCCTAATGAAGGATGTGATTAACCTACAAAAATCACACATGCAGGACCCTGCCTTGTTGACACCCAAAAGGAGGTTTCTGTAGATCTCAGACACAAGAACAAATCACTGTCCGTGCCATGGTAGCATCTCCGGTGCCCAGAAATCAGGGAGCTTTGCAGGGGCTGTAGGTGCCCCTTTACTTCCACTACAGATGGGTGACAAGAAGGACAGGAAGGCTTGAAGAAGCCTGGGTCAGCTGCAGAGCCAGGGGCACAGTTCAGGTCCCCTAAGCCCCCACCGCCCACATGTGCTCGGACGCGGGACTTCCCTGGCCAGAAACCTCAGCCACGCACAGCTCCGGTGCTGCCGAGTCCCATGGATACGGGCTACCAGGAGGACTCCGTCCCTTCCTCACCCCACCAGGGCAGGAATATCATCACACAAGTTCAGAAATAGCCAAAATGGACCATGAATCTGTTCTTGCAATTCAGGAGCTGGGATATTGAACCAAAGGGAAGCCCAGGCTGGTTTGCAGACTTATGGCGTGTCCAAGCTAACGTGGCAAAGCACAGCTGTAATTTGTCATACACCACCTAGAACACAGCTCGCACAGCCAAAATTTTTTATAGGCAGTGACATAGAGGAAACAAGCTCGGGCCCAAGTGGCTTCAGGGCCAGAGATTCCCTGCTACAGCCTGCCCCAGTCTGCATGCCGAACCTTGGTAATCTTGGAGGGTTGCGCTTAACGCCATGCATACGAGAACAGCATATTCTCTGCGTACAGTTCAATCTCCTTTATCAGGCATTTAGTTCCAGCAGATCTAAAGACCGATTCAAATATCACAACCGTAGCATTACACCAGGGGAGTGAAGGGCAGGGCTGCACGAGGCTATCACAGCAAAGGCTGCAGGCTGGGAACCGTATCGGCTCCAAAAACCTCCAAGAGCTGCTTGTGTTGTCCGTCAACACAGAAATAAATCATTGCCTGTGCCTCTATCCACAC
Organism: Fulmarus glacialis; assembly: GCF_000690835.1. Taxonomy (NCBI): domain Eukaryota; kingdom Metazoa; phylum Chordata; class Aves; order Procellariiformes; family Procellariidae; genus Fulmarus; species Fulmarus glacialis. The sequence goes on along the minus strand of NW_009213555.1, from coordinate 5,316 downwards.
ACCATCTTTCTTATTTTCTTCCACTTGGCAGTATAAATGCAGCCAAATTCATTAGTTTAGGTCACGTTTATGGATGACACACGCTGTACAGCCACGAAACAAAAAGCAAGCTTGGCTCTTGGGTGCAAAATATTCTTGCTGTGTCCATTGCAACTGAGGTCACGAGAAAAACAAATTCACTAGAACTTAGCGGGTGCATACTACAGCTTTGTTTCCAACCACAAAACATTCCTCAAAAACAATGGCCAAGAAAGTGCTGTTGCTCTTTAAACATTACAT
>NW_009213555.1:0-5006 GCF_000690835.1 Fulmarus glacialis | reverse complement strand
GGGAAGATAGGGGGAAAGCTTTCGTTCCTGTTTGGGGATTCATTTGGCTGCATTTCTTTTCTCATTGTAAGTTATGTTTTTACTTATATTTTATTAAAGCATCTAGAGGCCTTTGGGAATGGATGCCCAGGCATAAAAAAAAAAAATTAAATGAAATTAAAAAAAACCCAGAGGGATGAGGATTGCTGCCTTCTGCATGCAGATTTTGTCCAGACCCGAGACAAGGCTCAGCCCGATCGCCCCGCTCACTCCGACCCCATCACCCTCACCGGCGCCGCCGGCCATCTGCAAATTGGTGTCCCCACTCACCCATTGCCCCTCTCCTCCAGAGATGGTGGCTCCTGCCATCCCCACGCCTCTTGAACCTGCCCCGTGGCACTGGTCTGAGGGGTGAGACAGCGCGAGCCCTCACAGCTCAACCCGCTGTGCCGGCAGACATCTTGTGCTCACGCATACATCAAAAGCTGCTCTATGAGTTCAGACGCTCCCTTTAACGAAGCAGTGGGGAAAAAAAACTCCTCTCATGCTGCTGAACACAGCTCCTTCCTCCTGCCCTCTTTGCAAATTACAGGGATATTGTCACTAATTACCAGGCTCAACAAGTGAAATTCTCCAATTTGCTACAGACACGCTGGAAAACTGATGCAAAAAGGGGGGCTCAGCACAAGGAGGAGAGGGGAGCGTGGAGGAGCCCTTGGGGCAGGGTGCTGTGGGGCAGCCCCACGGGTGCCGGGTCCCGGCGCAGGAGGGGGTCCCACCGGCGGTGGTGTTGTGTTTGCGTTTCAGAGTGTTTGCTTTTTTTTTTGCCTGATGTTTACTTCAAGCACCACACTCTGAGGGCTTATAAAGAGGATTAAGTGGTGAGGAGGTCTCGCAGAGTTAGGAGGAATTAATCAAGCGGTAATCAGAAAGGAAATTAATCTGAAGAGTTAATTAATCAGTCAAGGCAGGGAGACTGCAACCAGTCGTCCCTGTCACGCCTTCCAGGTTGCTATTTCATGCCCCAGCACGGCAGCAGGGAAGGGAGAAGGTGGTCCGGGGTAGGGGGGGGGATGCCCAGCCACCCCTCCACACTTTCTAAGGAGAGAGCAGAAGCCCAACAAGGCCAGGAGGTTTCCATACCCCCATCCCACCTCGCAGGGACCTCGGTGAGCACACCTCTACCCAAGCACCACAGGGCGAGCACTCATCATCTGCCCCCCTCAGCCCAGCCCAAAAATTTCCAAAGGCCAAGGCATCCATTTCAGAGACTCTTCCATGCTCCTCTTATCTCTTTCCTTTGGAAAAGGGATCTAAATATGCAGCCCACAGGTTTTTGATTGCTTAACTGATTCTATACACCCCATGTTCTCCTTCCAGCATCCTAAATAGTCTTTTTACTTCTCCATTGTTCAGCTCTTCTAAATATGCACCACTGGGATCACTTCCCCTTCATTCTGGTCTAGCTGCATTTTATATATTTAGCTTTTCTTTTTCTTAATCTTTTCTTACAATACATTCCCTGCAGAACCTTAATCATTTTAGTTGCTCTTCTCTGAATTCCTTCCAAAAAGCATCAGGCAGAATGTTTTGCAAATTTGCTCTCGTCCCTTCCGGATTGCATTTTGACAAATGCCTGCTCCCCTTGGGATGAGACATACCCCACGCAGGCTGCCTGATGGGGAATGCTCAACCTTCATTACAGCCTAAAGCACTTGGGGGAAGAAAACTCCCCAATTCACATGGGCTGCAACACAACGCATCTCTGAACTTACAAAACCTAGGCCAGTTTGCAAAGACATCTGAAATCTCATTAATTTCACCTTTATTATTATTATTATTAGACTCTTTTTATGCACAAAGCAGACATTTAATTGCCTGAATGCGGAGAGCAGCTTCTATTGTGTGTTTTATAGACCGCAAGCAAAGATTCATTTCTATGTGCAGCCGGCCCGGAGCTGAGCCCAGGGTGCGAGGGATTATCCAGCAGCCCCAAACCAGCTCCTTCAAATCCCCTTCTTCAGAGGGCAGCAGGGCCCATCCCTCCACATGGTCACCCCGTGATCATTGAGAGGTGCTTACTGGGGCTGCTGCCTTCTGTGAGATGATAGCTCAAACCCAAGGCAGCTCAGCTCAGGCAGGTTGCGTTATCCCACAGAACAACGGTGTCTTCCCCCAGCGTCAGCAGCCCAGGTACGTGCCATGGTGACTAGGGAAACAGCAGACAGATCAAGGTTCATCTTGCTGAACCAGGGCCACCTCTGCGGTTAAGGGGGAGGAAGACATCTCCATCTGACATGTCTCGGCAGCGCAGGCAAAATGACCTTGCCTGGTGCAGGTGGTACTATTGCCAGAGGATTCGGGACATGAAGGAAGCACACATTGCAATAAACCATCAGCATTAAACATCATATTAGATACACAACCTTCTCTCATCCAAACTGTGTCAAAATAAAAGGAAAAAAGCTGCATGTCACAAGAAAGGACCTGTGGAGCTGAGAGCTGGCCGGGGGGGTTGTGGTATGCAGAGGTGATAAATGACTGGAGAGAAACCAGCTGCAGTGAGGATGCCGGGTGGGGGCTAGCTGGCCGCTCTCAAGCAGTGTTCTCCATCAGCAGAAAGTGCCGTAAAGTAGCTACAGCAGCCTCAAAGGAAACCACATCCACTCCACAGCTTCAATAGCCGTGTAAGCCCTTAAAGTATTCATTCTCATTGTCACGCCATCCCCTTCACACCAGTTTTATTTCCAAGGAAGACTGGGAAGGGCTGCCTTCTCTCCTCGAGCAAATGCCTCACACAGAAAGCTCCCACATCACCCAAGGCTGTCCCCCCTCCCCTAAACCATGAACTTGTCTCTTTTTCGTTTTGATACATAAAGGCTATTTGCACACATCCTCTAGAAAGAAAAGTGACCTTGAAAAAAAAAAAGGGAAAAAGGCAAAAAAACCTACTGCTGTTGCCTAAAACAAAGCTAAGCTCCACAGAGTCCAGAGGGAATGGTGAGCTCCCCCCGACACACACATTTCTGGATATCCTGACCCAGAGAAGCAGCTCCCCACGGACGCTTTTGTACAGGGAAAACCCTGCTCTTCTCCCATCCCCACTACACTGCCTGTCTGTAAACCCCTGGATCCATTTCATTATAACTCACTTCTGCTGTGACTGCAGATTATAAAAAATTTAGTTTAATAATTTATAGCCTGCCCAGCACCTCTGACCACCGATAGGTATCCAAAATGCTGGTTCTGACCTGGAAATCTCTCCATTCAGAGCCAGGGCCTTGGACACCTCAGTAATCGACGCATCTCGGTGTGGTACCCCAAGAGCCGAGATAAAAGAGAGGCTGCTGCTCTTCTCCACACTGATAATGCCACAAACAGGGCACATTAGCAGACAGTAGCTCCTTCCTTTGAAATATCCCTCCCTTCCTGGCTCCAACAGAGACGAAGGAGTGAAGATCTAGTCCCTGGGGGGAGGTTGCCACTGTGTATTGACTTTTAGGGGTGCAATGCTTTTTATTTTGGCTTTTCAGGTGGCAGTTCAAAGGAGAAGGCATTAACTCCTCGCACAGCATCTGAACCCACTGCAGAAGGATCCCACAACATCGCCTGCAACTCATCCCCAGGTCACACAGAGCTGGAGGCGAATAGATAAAAAACTCCAGGATAAACTGAAAGAATAAACACCGTGCACATACACACAAATATGAAAGCTTGGATACAAATACGCGCAGATAAACGCACACCCTCTCAGATGATGCTCTCAAATGCACTACTCCCCAAATCCCTGCAGAGCAGCAGACCATCTCCAAGGTCATATTAGTGTGGAAGTAATATAATCCCATTACCCAGACTCCTTCTCCCTCTCTTAGTTTCTGTGTTGATGTTTGCTCTCTTAATTTTAAACACCAGCCGTGTATCTTGTGGCCCAGCCTGGGACCGCTTTGCTCAAGTGGCAGTAAACACATGGCTTAATTCACTCATTCTCCAGTAAAAAAAAAAAAGCCTTTCCTGCATGAAATACACGCATCCGCCAGCACGATGATAGACGCAGGGTGTGCTGAAAGCTTCCGTAACTAACTCGGACTCGGGGAAAAACCAGAGCACTCAGGGCAGTAAGCGGAAAATCTCTACATACTGCTCTTGTCGGGAGAAAAATATCCAAGCGGCACGTAACTCAGCTGCCAACAACGCACCGCGTGAGCCTCCCCGGTGCCGGGGATGCAGCTCAGTGCTTGTGCTAATTCCCCAGGCGAGGGACAGGGTCATTAAGAGAAAAGCTGCACCGAGTGCTTAACACCAGGGGGGGAAGCAGGGAGGGAGGGAGAAGCAGCCGGCAAAGCAAGCTCTCTCGAGAGAGAGGATGGCGGATAGCGCGGGCAGGGGCCACCACGGCCCCTCTGCCCCATGGCCAGCAATACTGGTCTACACAAGCCCTCCGCCAGCTTCTCCAGGGAATTTGTACTTAGGAGCAGAGAAATCTTTAGAGAATTGGGCCCTTGGGGTCACCTTTTGGAAATCTGGCTCCGCTTCTCCAGTCCAAGCCCTGAATCCCCTCCATGCTGGACACCGTCCTCCTCTGCTCCCCCAAAACTTTCCTAACCATTCTCCAAATCTTCCTGAAGTTCAGGCCGTTGCTCTTTGTCTATTCATCTTCTGAAAACATCTCTAATCTCCCTTTTTTTCCTTTTGCTGCCGCAGAAGGCTGTGATAATGTATCCTCCTTCACACCTCATCTCTTCTAGCTGACACGATAACAAAAAAGTTCAGTAATAACAATCTCCAACAAAGAACACAGTGAAAGAGCGCGGGACTTCTCATCAGCAGATGCCAGACAGATCTGCCAGGAACATGCATCTCAAAAGACACTGAGCATACGCCTAGACTTCTCCTAAAACCCACACATGCCACTTTGTGGCAAGCCCACGTTGAACAAAGGCCATGAGGGGCTGGTCAATGCGTACACCCCCTCGTTGAGGAAGACGCTCAGGACAGCATTTCAGAATCATAGAATAGTTTGGGTTGGA
>NW_009213554.1:0-12399 GCF_000690835.1 Fulmarus glacialis | reverse complement strand
TCAAGTGCATCTACACCAATGCATGCAGCTATTCAGCCTGGAGAAGACAAAGCAGAGGGGTATCTTACCAGTATGCACAAATACCTGAAGGGAGGGTGCAAAGAGTATGGAGCCAGACTCTTTTCAGTGGTGTCCAGTGACAGGACAAGAAGCAATGGGCATAAACTTAAACACAAGGTGCTCCACTTCCTTTCTACCAGGAAACACTTTTTTACTGTGAGGGTGACTGAGCACTGGAACAGGTTGCCCAGGGAGGCTGTGGAGTCTCCCACCTTGGAGATATTCAAAAGCCATCTAGAAATGGGCCTGGGCAACTGTTGTAGGTGGCCCTATAGGTGCACCTGAGCAGAGGTGTTGGACCAGATGACCTCCAGAGGTGCCTTCCAACCTCAACCATTTTGTTATTCTGTGATAAACACTTATACATGTACTTAGGATGAACAACTCTGCTAAATTTAGAATCTATTAATGGAGACTACTGCGTTTTTGTAGCGACTAAACATGGCACATTAGTAATACCGATGACAGACTTGGTATTTCAAGTACTTTGTCCAAACCACTTTGGTTTTTTTTTTGTGATTTTAAGGGACTTGACTTGTCACAGATTATCGCTTTGGTTTGCTTCATTGCTTTATTCCTCTCCCTCAAATGACTATTAACAGTCTGTACAACAATTTTAACTCACTGCTTATTAAGTTTATGTCTAACTGAATAAATTATTTCTGAACGAGAATTAAACTGTCCTTTGGATACCTGAATAACCAAGCATGTAAAAATAAGCTCAGTACTTGTAATGAATGGCTTGATTTAAGGCTTATCTGTGTGTTTCTATTTTATAAGTGAACTCTATTTTTGACTGCAGTCTTGTGCAAAGGTATACAAAATACTGAACAACAGCAACACCTATTATGAACTGCTTGAAATGATATCCCACCTATTAAAACAATAGCCTCAAAATTTTTGTGCAGTACTTTGCTACATAACTTTAGATACCTGTTAATACAGATTTCCAAAAAATAAAATAAAATAATTAAAATTTTTAGAATACTAACAATCAAGAACTCAAAAGTTAGGGAAAATTCAACATAATTTCATGTATTTGATTGCATATATTTTCACAATAGTGATATGTTTTTAATGATCCAATTCTAGAATATATTTCACACTATATCATTCACAGAATAACTATTTTTCAGTATTTATCTTTATTCTCTTCATGTCTTTCTCATGTATTACCTACTTGGCTTCATAAAAATCACCACAAAATACAAAATAACTGTGGGTTTGTTTTTTTGTGGTGTTTGTTTTGGTTTTTGTTTTTTGGTTTTTTTAATGACTCTTTCTCAGGTGTTTCAACTTCAATGGTCTTATTTCTTTCCAAAACCTACCTTCAGAACACCTGTGTAAGGTGAAGAATTATTATCCCCATTTTCTATAACAGAAGAATTAAATCAAAGAGAGTTTAAAGCTCAAATTGTTAAAAGTTTCTAACATTTTGAACACAAAAGGTCCATAGTAGCATTATACAGTACTTTGTGTCCAGAGCAGAGTTTTCAGTGACTAACATCAAAGATAAGAGTACTCTGCATTTCTGTAAGTTATACCCCAGGAACCTCAAATTAAGTAGCAGCCACCTGTGAAAACGTTTTACATGTGTTGTCTTATATCACAGAGGAATCCCATAACAGAGACTCTATTCTTTCAGAATGACATTCTTCTATAAGGCAGCCTTTCACACAGAGCCTCCAGTTTCTACAAGAAATGAAATAAAAATGTTTCTTTCTGTGAAAAACATTTTTTTTTTCTTAATCCAAATGAGTTGTGGAGATTGACCCTCTTAAGAGGAAAGATGTATTCTCTTGAGCAATACGCACAGTCTGAAAGGTGCTCCATATCATTTGGGGGCAGCGGGGGGGGGGAGCAAAAGGGGGAACAAAACTGAGGAAAATTTCCTGCAATCTACTTGTCTTACTTAAACTTATTTTTGGTTGAAAATAACAGAGAAACAATTAGATAAGAGCACTCAAATTCTACTAATTCCAAGGTTTATTCATCCCCTGCTTTTCACACTTTGTCGAATGCTCATACTATCAGCTAATGAAAAAACGTATATGCAGAAAAATGTCAGACATTTCCATTTTTTATGAGTATTCACTCATCTATAACCCTTTTTGATGCCCACGGGAAGGTGATAATTTAGATGTGCTCTTTAGAGATTTACTCCATGCTTCTCAGATCTACTCAGCTTTCACCCATTTTCTTTTCCACTTGACTCACATACAGTTATAGACATGCAATGAATGTCATTCAAAATATGATCTCTGTATTATCATTCCAATTGATTTGCCTCCCCTGACTGGAGCAGCTTGACATTTTTTATAGGTGGCTAACTTGAATTTCTTCTTGTTCCAGGCCTACCAGGCTAATAGCAGTGAGCTCTCACGCTTGGAGAGCTTTTCTTTGTTACAGCTCTCAAATCTGAAGAGCGAGTTGCTTACCACAGCTCTCCTAGTGAAGCAGTTTTTTGTCTCTGATCAGAAGCTAGCTGTTACCTGCCATTCCAGCCTTCCCATTTGGTTTTATCACTGATGAATTACAGATATCTTAACTCTCGGGGACTCAGCTAGCCCATTGTTAAAAACCTGACATAGTGTAAAACTGTCCAGTCAATACCTTGCTCATGTGCTTAATAATTTCTTAGCTCTGTGTCTGTTCTTATAACACTTTTGTATTAAATTCATAGCTATAATCTGACATGAATGCAATTAATTTGGAAAATATGCAGGACATGTCAAGTACTTGTAAATCTGTGTTAAAATGCTGTTACTGTCTTATAAAACGCCGAATGATTCTCCCCCATCCAAAAAATCTATTACAGCAACTCTCGTGGTTTTAAAATTATTCTCATGACTGTCATTCTCTGACCTATAACTGCTACACAAAATCTTATTATATTGGTGCTATGGAGTTGTTTAATGGGCTTATACTACTTGCAGCTTGGTTTAATCTCTGCAGTTATTTATTGGTTGTTAAAGCTCTATTGTTCTAACCATGTGAAAGCTGTTTTACAGAGAATGTGGCAACTGCTCACTGTCATTAATGAAACAAGCAGAAATACAGAGAGAGTAGGCAAAATAGTGTAATTTCTGAGCTGCAAGTGTGATAGCTGTAGGAGTGTCTTCATAAAACAATGTCTATTCTGTTATCCACTGATACATTTTCTCATGTGTCTGAACATCAGAGCAGAAGCCAGTAACTTTGGTAAGGTCAATGGAGGAAAAATAAACTGGTCTGGAATTAACTGTCATGGTACATTAATGATGTTTAGTTTTCATACATTGATCAAATGTAAAGCCAATGAACAGACTAAACTCTTCAAGGACATTGACAAATAGGAACTGATTGAAAAGTCTTTGTTACCTGTATTTTTCATATTTTTTCAACCTTTTTTAAAGTAAGCACTTCTTAGTTTATTTTGTTACAACTGTCTAGAAAAACACCTTAATTGTTTTGTTTAATCTGATGAGAAAGAATGCTGTAGTTCATGAAAAGAAAAGTTAAGGAGGATTAAACTTAAACTATGAGATGCATTTGAAAAAAATGTTCAACGTTTTATCAAAAATTAGAACACTGACAGAACCAAAACTTCTTATAAAAAAGAAATAGTACTGTTGGTTGAAATTCCATTTTTTTTACAGTGCATAAAAACAAACATACAAGCAAAAAAACTTCAGTTGGAAAAAAAACAGTTGACTAAATCAGACTTTCAGACTTTATTTTTCCTATTTGTTATGCACTAAATTCAGGGTAAGTCGAAAGGAAAACAAAATTATGTTTTATTCATTTTAAGAAAGCAGAGAAATCCATCATTGTATTTATTTGCATAATACTGAAGTCTTTGTATTACATTTGAGTTAAAAAACTAACAAAAATGGTCTGCCTGTACCTGTGTAACTGAGTAACATTGGTGTTTTGAACAACTTTTATTAGAAATATTTGAAGTGAAAAATTTCTTGCAAAGTTTCCATGATTATTTTAAGAGCAAAGGAACTCCCAGGGTGTGAATCCATCTGCTGCTCTTTAATGAAGCAGGTGACCAGTAAGATGCTTGTGGCACCAAAAAGCAAAAGTATCTTTCGGGTTTATATGTAAAATGACTAAGTAATTTTACTTTCGGTCTCCCTCCTTAGTGTGCTAATGACAGCTATGGGAAAGCTATCAGTTATTTACATGGGAGACAAATAAATTTTTGCTGCTATTACAATTGTTCATTAAAAACAACCCCCCTAAGATATATCGTTACTCACTGAAGGACAAGAATGATGTCTAAAGGATATCCCAATCACGTGCACACACACACTTGCTCCATGATTTTCCCAGAGACTAAAATGAGACTGATTAGCCTCTTGTTTCCTGGATCATCCTGTCGTCCCTTTTTGAAGATGAGTACAGCATTTGCCTTTCTCCAGTTATCAGTGGCTTCTCCAATCTCCACAACCTTTCAAAGATGATAGAGAGAGACCTTGTAAGGACATTGGCCATCCTTCTTGAAGTCAACCATGGGGTCTTGCATGAGTTGAAATCTCTCCCGTAATCCCTGATTCAATTCTCATCCATGGCTGGTCATTCTCCTCCTTGAATCCTGCCTCTAATCTCAGACACCTATGAGACCTTGCCAGCAAAAGATCAGGCAAGGAAGGCACTGAGTACCTCAGCCTTGTCTGTGCCCACTGTCACTAAATCACCGTCCTCACTGAGCAATGGGCCTTTCTTTTCTTTACTCAGATTTTTGAACTAATGTAGTGGTAGAAGGTCTTGTTGCCCTTAGTGTCCCTTCAAGTCTCAATTCCAGCTGAGCTTTCACCTTCCTGATACCATCCCTGCACGACCTGGGCAATGCTTTTAAATTCCTCTTTTGTAGCCTATCCCTGCTTCCACCACCTATAGACTGCTTTTTGCATTAGAGCTGAGTCATGTCATTCTTGTTTAGCCAAGCCTGAAATATCTTGACTTCCTCAAATGTCTTGGAAGGGAGTGTGGAAGTACAATGACCAATAACTCAATTATGAGGCGTATATATAAATGATTTTAAGATAACAGAAAAGCATTATTCATAGGAGCCAGAGAAAGCATCTTCCAAAAGTGGGAGAAATGGTTAGTACTTAGCAAAAAGCCATAACCTGTTCCTTCCCCTTTCAACCTTATACAATATGAGAGAAATAGGTGCTCAGCTACAGCTCTTGTATCTAGTGAGATGGAGGATGAAGGAGGCTAGCTGCCAGCAGAGACCTGCCTTGGGTAAAACTACAAAGGAGGAATGACCTACACTGATTGTCTTACTACCTGATATTTCCCAGATGTTAAATACAATGAAGTCATAGTACCTTAAAATCTTGTTCCCTGTGTCTTGCCTTTCCTTCTCCAGTTTCAAGGACAATTAATTATATAACAGGAATTAAATTCAAATTTTAAGTCTTGGTTAACTGAAACTAAGAAAGTTATCATTGCCTGTTAAGTTTTATAACCCTTTTCTGTAAGAAATTACTTTAAATGAAATGGCAATTAAATGTATGGTAAAATGTTAGGATAAAGGAGATTTTATAATGGCACACAGAACAGATACTTACCAACTGATACTACAGTCCCTAAATGAAATAGAAACATAACCTCACTGAAATACTTTTGGAAATCTAAATCTGAATTGTTCTTGTCTTTCTAAACCAAGACAAAGAGCAATCATCTGTAGAAATTACATTGTTCTTGTTAAAAGGCTGACAGACAGACATAGAAACTAAATTTTCAAAGCAGATACTATAATCCTATAAATTTAATGTACATGCCATTAAGGATACATTTCCTACTGCTGATACTCTGCAGAACACTACATCATGTGCTGAAAGACCATTTCATTACAGTATTTTGAACTGTATGAAATTATTAATTTACAGTATGTAAGTTATTGAAATCTTTTTGAAAGATTAGCATAGCATGTTTTAAAATTTAACCCCATGCAGATTTGTAGTACTGATGCATAAATAAAATGTGCAAAGAAAATGGCAAGGAATGCCAAAGTAAATTTATTTTCTATTTAGTTTGAATGGAGCAGCTTTAACTGTTTGCCAATATTTGCTGGGAAGCTGGCAGTGCTGGAGCGCTGCTATCATGCTCTATTGACATCCCAAATAGGTGCAGCACTAAACAGCATCATATTTGTTGGGTTCCAGGGCTGTTGTAGTATCCCAAATCCCAAACTTTGTGTTTTTCTGTGTGTTGGGACAACTCTTGTCCATGTGGACTAGTCCAGCCCCACTGTCTCTTCGAAAGTGATCTTTTCTTGTTTCTGTTTCCTTTCCTGTTCCTGTCTCAAAAGCTATGTACATTGTCCTCAGTGTATGTATATTGCTATGAAAGTAATCTCTGCAGACCAGCAGTGCAGAGACTAGTCGGCATGGAGACACTAGCAGTGTTGACAGCAAGGGACTGGAGTTTGCCTGCACTCTTCTGGCCTTCCCTGTGACTGGCAGGACAGAGCTGCCAGGCATGTGAGCAGAGAAGGCAGAACATGAAGTCAGGGAGTGCAAGGAGAAATGCTACTGAAGGAAAGGGAGCCAAAGATCCCAGAAGAGTACAGAAAAAGGTCTTAAAGCCCCCATCTTGTATTGTCCACCATGCAGGACTCAAGGATCACACCTCTGCTTTCCATTGGGACCACACACATGAGGACCGGGAGGGGAGAGACAATACCATTTCTTATTGCAGTTCCCACAGATCCCATTCTTTGTTCATCTGAATATGTGACATGATACCTGTCAATACTGTGGTAAGCTGGCAGTTTTTGACAGCTCTATGAAACTTTCAGGTTATATTATCCGTTACTGATTTACACTAGGCAGAGAACATACCTGTGGATAGACATAGAGAAAGAAATATATCTGTGATAAAAGTTTATACCACAAACTATAATGTGTGGTAGAAACCCATGACATCTGAATAAATACCATGTTCATTTGTCAGGTGGATTTTATTACCATTACTTTCATCGTTAGTAGACTGTAATAGACTCACCGGTGTACTTAGAATAACATTTCTTGGCTTTCCATTGGAAACAGCTCATTTGAGTGGAAGTCAATTCATTCATGCCCAGTGAAAAGCAAGTTGTTATTTAAGAAGCTATGTGAAATTGTTTAATCCTTAAAAATAAGTTATCTGATTTAAACCTTTAAAAAAATCAGTAGATTTTCCACTTCTTGAGGAAACTTGTAGTCATAGAAAAGTAATTGTATTATAACAAAATTATGAATCTAATTGATGAATTTGGATTTGCATAGAAATAAATGGTTCATATCATTATATTATATCAGGGGGTCGGCAAAGGATTTGTGCTTAGAGTGATCACCACCAACATACGTGACCAAAAATGTTACAGCCGGAAATAACTGAAATTTTGATAGCAGTGTAGATGGAGAGGTCATTGGAGATGGGGAAACCCTGCTCAGATTTAATAAAAGAGAGGCTTATCTGTTTCCAGCAACTCCACCAAGGTCATTTGAATATCTTAAACTCAATATTTGCATGAATAAGGCTTAAAATGGTCAAGAAATAAGTGTGCTTATTAAGGAAAAGAAGGGAAGCCCACAGAAATTCCCTGCTTTGGAAGCGTTTCCAAACTGGATTGAGTCAAAATTCATACAGAAATAGCAAGCAAAGATGAATTATACAGACACAATAAAGAGAAAAACAGTATACTTTTATGAGAAAAATGAAAGAATATTTATTTTATGGGAACCTATTTTTATCTTTACATACTCAGGTAACGCTTTCTAAATCAGGGGTTTCAATGAGTGGCTCTGTGGTAAATACATAGCCACATGACAACTTGAACTAAACCAACCAACCACTCGCCTCCAACCACTTGCCTCTTGATATATTTACCTGAAAAAATTCTTACCATGAGAAACATTACACTTTTGTTATAATAAAAGAAGCATCTGGCCACCAAAGAGCAGGGGTATGTAAAGCTGCAAAGCATACAAATTGTAATACCACAGGCACCTAAGGATCACCATAGAATTAGGCAGAGATTAAGACCTGACTCCAGCCTACGACTGGAAAGAACCCCACTTCTTAAATAAACTGTTTTCTCAATTTGGTCTCCTATTTTGAGAAAAAGGATTGCTACATTTACCCCAAGGAAAACTATTTTTAAGACATGCACAGACAGTCATAAAGGATAAAAAAAGACTAAACACACTTTTCCAACACAGATCTCACCTGTTTTTTGAAGGGTAAACTAGAATGTCCAAAATAGGAGGAAACAAACTAGAGATGAGTTTTGGTCTGGATTTTCATAGCTGTCATTGTTCTTCAGTGATAAACTTTACACTGTTACAGACTCGGAGGAATAATATCAAAAGTGAAGTTTCAGTCAACTGCCACTGCAGTTGGAAGTCTTATTTCAGTTTAAAAGAAATAACTCAAGTTCAATTCTAAACTGCACCCAAATATTTTGCTGTAGAACTATATGTAAGAGATTAAGCTACTGAAAGAGAACAGAATGATTCTAGCTGTTAAATTCTGTTTTAAATGCCCTTCTGGTCCCTGATCTTGTGTTGTTGTTGGTTTTTTTAATTTTCACTCAAGAATTTCTGAAGTACTTTTCTGTATAAATCCACTTAACTGCTGACAGAAAACATTATAACCTCATTATTCAAGAGGGCAAAGGACTGAAAACAACAGAACTTGGACCTGGATGCTATATTCCCTAAGTTAGGAAGTATAGATGAAGGAGTATTAGGGTCAGGAGAGTGATTCAGAACAGTATTTGTTCTACACTTAAATTCTATAATTGTATATATATATTTTTTAAGAGTATACCACTTTACCATGTGGTGTAGTATTGACATAGTGGTTTCCAAAACCATTGTGCTCTTCATATACAGAACTAGCTTTCACATAGAACCACCTAAAACTTAGGCATAATTTTGGATACTTGTTTACTAGTTTGATTCTCCCCAGCTCTAGTTGGTTGGTTGGTTAGTTAGTTGCACACGTGGAAGTTTACATGCGTGGGTTTGATTGTGGACTTCTGTTTTAATCATTTTAATCATTTAACCATTTTAATCATGGCTTCCTATAACACTTTTGGACCAGTGCTTGGGAAGCACTGGATGAAGCAAATTCTGAAGTCTTTTTTTTTTCCTCCATATTTTTAATAGATACCTTAGCATGAACTACAGAAATTTGACTCGATTCACAATTGTAAAGGTTATCTGAATCAACGTTATACATGACCTCTTTTCCATTCCTAAAAATGTATAAAATCTGTATGTATGCACACTGTAGTATTTGCCTCTAGAAGTTTAATGGAATATTATCTGAACATGAGATGAGAAAAGCAAAAATATTAGAATGTACTTTACTTTTCTGTTTTCCTAGTCTTTTTGTCCCAAAAAGATTTCCTCCCTATGAAAATATTTCTTTAAAATAGAAATACTAACACCTGACACCCTTTTTCTGTTTCAATGTTTTGAGTATACTGTTTCAGCACTCCATTGTGTCCAGCACATCCTCTTAGTTCCATGAAAAATAGAAAGACCAATCTGTCTGTTATTTTGGCAGGAAACAGGCATTCTGGCAGCCTTGAAAAGTAGCCTTTACTCAGGAGAATACTACCTGCATGTCCAAGTCTCAAGTGATTTAGTTAGCTTACAGAAGCATCCAAATTCTGAACTGTTGAATTTTACTCATAACTAATGAGACTGTATCGGCCATCCAAAATAAAATATTTGTGAACTAATTCTGAGATAAAGTGAAGCTTAGACTAAGTTGGAAAACTTTCTAGTCAAATGTTCATATAAAATTGCATTGTTGTCTTAATTTTGTTTTTCTTTTGATCTTCACTTTTGATCATCTTCTATACTTTTTATGCTTTTATCAAAAGCATTTTGTATGTTGTCATGCACACTTTCAACACATCAAACCACAGTTACAGAAAATGGCAGAAAATTAGTTTTTAATCACCTTTAGTGTAAATAGAAATATGAAAAAAGCTCTTCCTTCTGTTCATCATTCACAGTAAGTAGACAAAATGGCAAAATAAAAGTAGTACTTCGTGAAATAAAGCTAACCCATGCACCCAAAATATTGGTCAGGATTTCGAAAGGATGTAATAAGTTGATGTAATAGCTAAGCAAGTGAGAAATACCCCACTTCTTAATTTCTATTCCTATGTTTCCTGTGTTTAATTTCTCACTTTTTCTCTTTTTTAGTAGTACAATTACAGCCTGGAGAATTCTGTTTATTTATAGAACTGTTTATAGAAGTGCTGATAGTAGAACATAATAATATATGTCAATTTTGTTCTTCTTTATGCATAATGTTTTACATGAACTACATGTTCCTGTATGTATAGGAATGTTCTCACTTGGTGCTTCCAACTATGGTAAAGCTGAGTACAATTAATTTTCTGGCATTTTCCATATCATCAGCTAAATCTTGGTGTTATGGAACCATATTTGTTGCTGTGGACTAGTTAATTTTCAGTCTTATCAGACCTTCTTTGTTCTTATCATCCTAAGAAGGAAATGTCATATGTTTTTATTTTTTTATGTTTTTATTTCCCCACAATGAAGAAAGAAAAATAAATGAGAATGTTGCTTCTTATTGAAGAAATTTTTTGTGGAAAAATGTTTCCATTCCAGATTCTAGAATTTTAAAATTTTTCATTTAAAACTATGTTATATCTGCATTTTGAGCTATTTCATTATCCTCATTTACTCTAATTGTAATGCAAAATAAAATAAAATAAAATAAACCAAAATAAAATAAAAATCATTACGAAGAGTTTCAAGTTAACACTAGATGAAGTGTTTTTTTAATGTCAAAATGTTCCTTCTTTTTTGTTATAATAAAGCCATTTTAATGAAAGATGATCCAAAAAGTAGCTAAAATCAAACTAAATATACTATGGCATCAGCATCAAATATGTTTTACCACCAAGAAACTAGTAAGTAGCATAAATGTCTTGAAATAAAAATTCAAGTAAAGCTTATAAATTCCAGAAAAAAAATTCAAAACTTCTGTGAAATTATCCCATTTTGTAGGAGGGGAAATATTTTCAGATCACATGATATTAACAAGTGTGTTTGTGCTATTGAAACTACACACAAATAACCAAATCAAATACAACCCATACAACATAAGTATTTAAAGTATTTTTTTCTTTTAGATCATTTAATATAATTGCTCATTTTATGCATACATGCTTTTTAGTGAAAGATCAACTGTCTAAAGTAATACAGTCTACAATCTCTACTATTTCCACCAGCATTTATATTGAATAAATGCTTAGAAATGTTAAAAATATTTGTGACTGTTTCAAAAGTAATTATAAATTACATTTGGAGCTTTTATTCTGTAGAGAAGTTTACAGGATATGACCGAGGACACAAATGAATTTAAATGAAAAGCAAAAGAACTCCTTAGAAATGGGTTTTGCAGAGATAACATTTGGAAAATGAATCATTGTTATTTGCTTTTAATAGTTTAATTTAAAGGTCAAATTCTACTTGCTCTGCTACTTTAAGCAAGGTGAGTCATGGCTGCATGTTCTTTCTGCTTCAAATGTATGCTGTTTTGCATTGGTAAAAGTTGGAACCTGATTCATTTTTCATTTCACGATTAAATTAGGAACAAGAAATGAAGTCCAAGAATGTATGTGGACTGTTCTAAAATTGGTGTAATTCGCAGGAGAATTGGTGCAAGGACAGTAGAAGATACACAATGGTTTTTGCTAGTCTTTTCTTTGTTCATCAGTTTTACAGTTTACATAACATGAGTTCATTGTAGACATTTAGAAACATTTATTTTAATTAAGGTAAAATTTTAGCTTCTCAAAATTTTTTGGCCTCTATTAATTTTGTTCATTTCTTTGATGAAGAAAGTAATTGATTTTTAAAAATAGGACCATTAGTGTACCCTTATCAAAGAAAAAAGAAACACCACAACCTAGATTAAACATTTAAAAGTAACAAGTATTGCTTAAGTCTAGGGATTTTTTTTTTTCATTACCCTGAGAAGACAAATCAAATCTACTGAAACCAAGAAGAATTTTTTTCCATAGTGTTCAGTAGGCCAGATCTCACCTTTGTGTGGACTGTGGAGCACATTTTGACTGTTTGTATTTTGTAGATAAAATCGTGATTATACTGCACTCTCTTGTAAGTCTCAAAAGATTGAATTGAGATCTTCATTTCACATAAACTGTTCTTATCACATTCATATCAGCAGCTTTGCTTTAATTGTGAAAGTAATTTAGTGAATTCAGGGACTTTGTATTTTCTATTACTTCTTTTCTGCACACTTCACTCATGCCACCAAGGCGAAGGGCTCCGGAGCGGA
>NW_009213553.1:11610-15938 GCF_000690835.1 Fulmarus glacialis | reverse complement strand
CCATGTGCAGAAGCAAAGGAAAGCAAAAGGTTTGTTCTCTTCCCATCAGCAGGCGACGTCCAGCCACTTCCTGGGAAGTAGGGCTTCAGTACGTGTAGTGGCTGATCCAGAAGACAAATGTCATAATAATGAATTATTATCCCACTCCTCCTTTCTCTTAGCTTTTATTGCTGAGCAGACATCATATGTTATGGAATATCCCTTTGGTCAGTTTGGGTCAACTGTCCTGGCTATGTCCCCTGCCAAGATCTTGCCCACCCTCATCCTACTGGTGAGGGGGGAATGTTGGAGAGACAGCCTTGATGCTGTGCAAGCGCTTCTCAGCAGTAGCCAAAACACTGGTGTGTCATCAACACCTTTCTAGCTACCAATAAAAAGCCCAGCACTATGAGGGCTGCTGTAGAGAAACTTAACTCCATCTCAGCCAGACCCAATACAAAAGTGAACAACGAGTGTTGGCACTCTCAAAAATCATGTAATTTTTAAAAGTTTTTTAATCTTTTCCCAAACACTAAGAAGTTTTTGGTCTTTCATTCTTTGTCTTTTTTGTGAAGTCTTTGTCTTTTCATGTAGTACTTTTGGTTGTCCCAATTTAAGACTACTGTCCAGACTCTTAGCTTTATTCTCAATAGTTATTTGCATAACTTAATAAATTATAACTGTTCTATTGATTAGCATAGTTTTTTTCAGGTTTGTCTCCAAATACATTGTTCTAGATACTCATCTTGTCTCATCTGATTTTTAATGCATGTTTATTTTATAGTCTTATTTTAAAGGATCATTGATACACTTCTTTCCATAAAGTGTGGTACTCCTCAAATTGTGGTAATAGTTTCCAGTGGTAAAAATAAGATCATAAACTTCCCAGAAAAAATTCAATTTCTTTCCTTTGAGAAGTTCTGGAATACATATTTGAAGTGTTTCCCTAGAATACCGCCATCATCAAGCCTGTTTTGACCACTGATAGTTTCAGAGTTGGCCTTCACTGCCTGGATAACTAAATATTGTGCAATATTACACAGGCAAGTCTCTATTTCTGAGAATAGATTGCTATTGTCAGCAGTGTGCCCTGGCAGCCAAGAGGGCAAACCGCATCCTGGGGTGCATCAAACGCCGAAAAACCAGCCAGTCAGAAGAGGTGATTATCCCGCTGTATTCAGCATTGGTGCGGCCTCACCTTGAATACTGCATGCAGTTCTGTGCCCCACAATTTAAGAAGGATGTGAAGGTACTCACATGCATCCAGAGGAGGGCAACAAAGCTGGTGAAAGGGCTGGAAGGCATGTCCTATGAGGAGCGGCTAAGGACTTTGGGCTTGTCTAGTTTGGAGAGAAGGAGGCTGAGGGGTGACCTCATGGCTCTCTACAGCTTCCTGAGGAGGGGATGTGGAGAAGGAGATGCTGATCTCTTCTCCCTGGTATCCAGTCATAAGACACATAGGAATGGTTCAAAGCTGCGTCCTTCAGGGGAAGTTTAGACTGGATATTGGGAAGCATTTCTTTACCAAGAGGGTGGTCAAACACTGGAACAGGCTTCCTAGAGAGGTGATCGATGCCCTGAGAGAGGCATTTGGACAATGTCCTACATGACATGCTTTAACTTTTGGCCAGCCCTGAATTGGTCAGGCAGTTGGACTAGATGATCATTGTAGATCCCTTCCAACTGAAATATTCTATTCTATTCTATTCTGTTCTATTCTATTCTGTTCTATTCTATTCTATTCTATGCCTCAGTATTATACAATGAGTCTTTGGTACAACTGAAAATGTTTCCAGGATTTTTTATAAGAATAACTTAAATATAATAAAAACTCCATACACCCTGAAGAGTGTTCAATTCAGAAATGAGTGTCATCTTCAGATCCTTGCTTGCATTGTTGGTTAGACACATAATTTAACTTTTCCTTAACCCAGCTCCAAATTTGTAAATGCAGTTAGATGACACTTTAAACTTGAGGTAGCTAGTCTAGAACGACTGTAATGAAGATTGGGATCTCCGGCTAATGTTTTATTTGGTAAAGTACTCAGTGTATAGTATACCTAATTAAAACAACTCACCAATTTCCATACTCATGCTAATCCCATAACTTTGTGCTTTTAATCAAAATGTGCAAGACAAAATAACTCTGCAAAACATCAGAGATGTGCAGAGTCTATTGCCTCTTGTCCTATCACTGGGAACTACTGAGAAGAGTCTGTCTGCCTATTCTTTAGTCTGTCCCATAAGGTATTTATACACGTTGATAATATCCCCTGAGCCTTTCCTTCTCCAGGCTGAACAGTCCTGGCCTCAGCCTCTCCTTGTAAGACAGATGCTCAAAGCCCTTAGTCACCTTTGTGGCCGTTCATTAGACCCACTCTAGTATGGCCATGTCTCTCTTGTGCTGGGGAGCCCACAACCGGACCCAGCACTAGAGGTGAGGCCTCACCTTCTTTGCTGTGAGGGTGCACTGATAGCTCACGGTCAGCTGCTTGTATCAAACTCATCAAGGAGACAGGCAGGCAGAGCTCAGATCACATTACCCACTGAAAGTGAATAACTGCCATTTATAAATAGTGCAGTAAAATACTGTTTTACAAGCTATGAATTATGATTGATATGTGATACTAATATAATACAAATAGCAGTAGTAATAAAAATTACAAATACTAGAATTTGATGTTAATCTAATAACTGTATGATTTAATGGTAAACTAATGCTAAACAACATCTGCCCATTTATAGGGCATTCCAAGTGAACGTGGCATTAATTAAAAGTAAAAATTAATGAAATATTTTTAAATGTGAGAATTTTTTTAAAATTTAAATGGAAAAATTGGGGAGCTCACACAAATTCTGAAATGAAATATCTGTACTACTACGTGTCTTTCTGTTATTTTGTTTTTCCATTCTGGTGATAGGTAATTCTAAGTCAGTTCATTATTGTCCAAAAGTGGTTTTATGTTTATGACAATTGTCTGTATAATCTCTTTCTTCCTCCAAGACTTTGATCCTATTTACTTAATTGGGGGGATTTTTTTTTTAATTTGATTTGGCTTTGACCTGATTTTTCCCTTTAGTTTTGTGTTGCATTTTAGATTTGCCATACATCTGTAATTTTGTTGGCATGACTTTCTCTTCTGGTTGAATGAGCTCGTATTCTCTGGATAGATGTGTTTATTGACTGCATTTTATGAAGCATGTTGTATTCTGTCTCTGCTGTTTTGTTTCTAAGCTTATTTTTTCACTTCAAAGCAAATTTGCTTTCTGGGCTGACTTGCTGAGTGTGCTGCTGCCAAACATTGCAGTCTTGTTTTGTTCATCATTGAATTCTCTGAGGCTGCAATGTTGTGTTACTGTATTTACATCTCAGTATAAGGTCTTCTGTTACTAGTTTCTTGGATCATTTGCCAGGAACTTCATTTAAATAAATCTTTGATACTGAGGCCAACATATCTTTGAGAATAACCTCACTTTTGCTGCCGAATCTACTTTCAATGAAGAATTTTCTGCAGGGTTTTGTATTGTTGTCATGCAACTGGTCATAATAATTCCTTTTTGTTCTTGAAATAGAACCTATCTTCTACTTTTCTTGTTTTGTTTGAAAGTATGAGTTATCTAACCACTTTACCGTTGCAAGTAGGGCACCGAAATAAGAGGATATAGAGTTGTGCTGTCTTGTTTTGCTTTCATGTAAGGTTTCTATCAGTTTCTTACTGACTAGACTGTGTTTTCTTCAGAATTTGTGGCTATTATATTGGTGAAAATTTCACTAAAATTTTGCAATTTTACTCTGTTTATGTTTACATACTGTTTTTTCTCTTGTATACTATCAAGTAATCCCTAGTTCATCACTGATTAACGTTCAATATATGCGCATTCAATATTTAATTTTTTTTAACCTGTGGATGAAAATAGTCATTTGAAATTTGCGTATTATTTATACAACAGCTACACCATCTTAGAACTCCAAAAGGCTAATTTGCCTACTTTTTCCTCATGGGAGGCAACAGCACCATGATTAAATTTTCTGCAGTGCATAAGCTGCTTTATTTAAGGCTTTCTCAGGCATTTATATCCTTCACCATTTTATTTATTTAAGATAGCCTATCAAAGGGATCATAATGTTGTATAAAAATAAGTGAAAAAAATGTTAATTTCTTTGGTGGAACATACAATTATTAATTTTAAGTACACTCTAAGTCTACTTTTTTCTTTGTCCCCTGAAGAAAATTTTCAAATATCATGGTTTAACCTGGCAGGCAGCCAAATACCTCACAGCCGCTTACTCACTCCCCCCCCCCCCCGGGGGGGGGGGGGGGGAGTGGGGGGGGGGAAAGGGGGAAAAA
>NW_009213553.1:0-11579 GCF_000690835.1 Fulmarus glacialis | reverse complement strand
GAGTTAAAGATAGTTTAATAGAACAGAAAAGAGAAAATAATAATAATAATGATAGAATATACAAAATGAGTGATGCACAATGCAATTGCTCACCACCCGCGCTGACCGATAACCAGGTAGCAATCGCTACTTCCTGGAACACGCTTACCATTCACATACTGAGGATGATGTCACATGGTATGGAATACCCCGTTGGCCAGCTGGGCTGGCTGTCCTGATTATGTTCCCTCCCATCTTGTGTACCTAGCTCAGTCAGTAGAGCATGGGAGCTGTCCTTGGACTAGGAGGGTACTTAGCAACAACTGAAAACATCAGTGTGTTATCAACATTCTTCTCATACTAAATCCAAAACACAGCACTAGGAAGAAATTTAACCCCATCCCAGTCAAAACCAGGACATCCAACCAGACTTCTTCCTCTCCCTTACCCTTGAATAAAAGCTGTGATCACTGAGTTGTTATCAAAGATGTGAATTAGAAGTTCAAATATCTACATGATTTAAAGAACAGTTTTCTCAACTGTTGGTGACTAGAGCCTTTCGTGTGTTAGTGAGGCATTTGCTGAGAAGGCGTGCCGGATCCGGCACCACCAAGGATTAAGTAGTCTTCTGCTTGTCCTCCAGCTCAATATGCTTGGCTATGGTGCAGAAAGAAGTGTAGCAGCTCTCAGCAGACTCTAGACTTCTACAAGGCCTAACACTGAAATGATGAGTTAAAGACATTCAGGTTTAGGCTACAGGCAAATACAGAATTTTTGGCTATCAGCAGCAGCATTCAGTTGAATTGTGTTCCCCACTTTTCTGTGTTTTGTGTTTATGCTTTCATTTAAGAGTAAGTATAAAATGAATTTATATCAACTCAAACTATAAAGATGGTGATGGGGTCCTGAATCATTCTTGTACTGTTACGAGAAATACATGCAGAATATTTTCCTATACTTTCATTGGGTGAGATGAGATATATACGCTCACTTGAATGCTCAGAGAGATTTCATGTGTTAATGAGTTGCAGAAAACAGCTTCTTTCTCAGCCAAGTACTTCCTATGACCAAAAATATTACAGAGGGAGGAAATGGAAACTGTGATATAGGCAGTTTTTGCAGATTATTTTGGGGGGAATTGGTGATGCTGTAATCAGTGTGACGCCCGTAATACCTAGCTGGTGTGATATCGTCTGTTGATCCTACCCAATATTCTAATTTAGCTGCAGTTTCTGCTGGGATGTTGTATTTCCTTTCTGATGTGAAATGTTAATCACAGTTGAACTTGAAGTAAAAATCCCATGTACTTGTCTCTTGGCATGAAAAAGAAGGGGAAAAAAGGCTAAAAACCACATTCTGTGCCTCTCAACTGCTATATATAAACATTCTAGGAAGATGGAGACCACCAATCATTGGGGTATTTCAAAGCATTGTTTCTTACTTCTGTAAACTTGTGTCACTCCCTGCCCTAGACTGTAAACGGAAAGCTATTTATTCCTCAGTAGGTGTATGTTCAGATAGCTCTGTATTTCTAGGGGTTGGTAAGAAGACAGCTCCAAAACGAGAAAAAAAATCTTTTTTTTTTCAATCTAGAATGGATATGTTTTGACAAGCTTCAAAGTGGGATGCTTTAACTGAGACGACTGATGAAACTTGCACATGACCATTGAATGACTTATGAATTCACTTTAAAATATCTTCCTTCATAAAGTCTAAAATCAAATGCTAATTTCAATAATACATTTTTTTTTAATAGCTTTCTGAGCCCTGCATATTGCTTCAAGTACAGTTGTTTTAATCCTGTAATCAGTCTGAAGGTTTCATATAGAGGTCTAAACCCCCTTTGAGGGTTTAATACAAGTAGGAAAAGTGCTTATTTGTAATTATTAATTGCAAATTTTTAATACAGATCTGTTAGTCTTAGAATTGTAGTCCTGCAGATGGCTGGCTGTTATTCACTGTCATTTTATTTACATCCTGCCTTTTTGTAGTAAGTTGTTATTGTGGTTATGTATTGGGTTCACATGGCAAGGTTTTGGTAGTGGGGGTTGTTGCAGGGGTAGCTTCTGTGAGAATACACCAGGAGCTGCCCCCATACTCAACAGAGTCAGTTCCAGTCAGCTCCAAAATGGACCTGCCACTGGCCAATGTTGAGCCCATCAGCGTTGTTGGTGGTGCTTCTGTGATAAAATATTTAAGAAGGGAGAAAAAATGCTGCACAGCAGTCGTAAGAGAGAGGAGTGATTGAATAAGTAAGTGTATCGGGTTTGCGTGGCAAGGTTTTGGTAGCGGGGGGGGTACAGGGGTGGCTTCTGTGAGAAGGTGCTAGAAGCTTCCCCCATGTCCAATAGAGCCAATGCCAGCCAGCTCCAAGACAGACCCACAGCTGGCCAAGGCTGAGCCCATCAGCGATGGTGGTAGCACCTCTGGGATAACATATTTAAGAAGGGGGGAAAAAACCTGTGTAATTGCAGCTGAAGAGAGGAGTGAGAATATGTGAGAGAAACAGCCCTGCAGACACCCAGACAAGAGAAGAAGGATGGACAGGAGGTGTTCCAAGTTCCAGAGCAGAGATTCCACTGCAGCCTGTGGTGAAGACCATGGTGATGCAGATTGTCCCCCTGCAGCCCATGGAGGTCTACAATGGAGCAGATATCCACCCTGCAGCCTGTGGGGGACCCCACGCCGGAGCAGGTGGGTGTGCCCTAAAGGAAGTGGTGACCCTGTGGAGAGCACATGCCAGAGCAGGACTGCACCCCATGGAAAGGACCCGTGCTGGAGCAATTCATGAAGAATTGCAGCCTGTGGGAAGGACCCACTTTGGAGAAGTTCGTGAAAGACTGTCTCCCATGGGAGGCACCCTATGCTGGAGCAGGGGAAGAGCATGAGGAAGAAGGAGCAGCAGAGACGTAGCATTATGAACTGACCACAGCCTCCATTCCCCATTCCCCCACCCTGCTTGGGGGAAAGAGATAGAAGAATTGGGAGTGAAGCTGAGCCTGGGAAGAAGGGAGAGGTGGGGGGAAGGCATTTTTAGTTTTGTTTTATTTCTCACTATGCTGCTCTGTTATTAGTTGGCAATAAATTAATCTTCCCCAATTCAAAACTGTTTTGCCCATGACGATAATTGTTAAGTGATCTCCCTGTCCTCATCTTGACCTACAAGCTCTTTCATCTTATTGTCTCCCCCTGTCCTGTAGAGGTGGGACAGTGATAGAGAGGCTTGGTGGGCATGTGGCGACCAGCCAAAGTCAACCCACCACACTGGCTAGCTATGTTAAATTGTCACCATTCCTGACTCACTATGTTATAAATATCAGCAGGAGCATGTGTAGGAGGAAACAGAATAGGAGCTGTTGCCTAAAACAGAGCAGAAGTAAGGAGGTGTTGTAGCAATCATCCTGTGCCCAGGAGGTGGGGATCCAGAAGATACAGAGCACTTCATGTAAAGGGAAATTATGGTAAAAGTGATGTCTTCCTCCCTCACTGCCATGTGGCCAGGGTGAAACCTGAAGAGAGAAACCAGTGGAATGAAAGAAAGTTGCTAAATCACAGATCTATGGACATTCAAGGTACTGTGCAAGTAAATTAAGCAATCTTGGGGAACCTTCCTGGGCTCAGTTTTTGCTGCTGGTAAGTTGGTAGAATTGTTTCCAACAGTGCCAGCTTGCAGTTTTCCAGGCAGTTGTTTAGTCTTGCTTAAGAGCTGACATGTGCTCCAGTGGTTGATTTTTTTTAAATTTTGTTTTTAATATTTAATTTGCTCTCAATGTCGACCTCAGCTTCACGCCTACCTGCATATCTTTCTGTTGCATTACTTTTCTCTCTGCTTTTCCTGTATATCCTGCCCCACCCCCTTTTTATGTACCTTGTCTCTTAAGTATTTCACTATATTTTTGAAGTTACTTCACAAAATGAATAAACATGAGCTAACAAGAGATTTGGTGTTCTAACATCATCATGTGTAATGTCTCTTTCTTCATCCTGTGTTATGTAAATTGTAAACTCTGTGCAAAGCCTATGTTTGCATAATGGGACTTCAGTCTCGTCTGAAGGCACCTGTGTAATAAATGTGATTAATATAGTGCATCATTGTTATCTGTTAATTATGCATAATAATAATAAAGGTGTTTTTTGCAAGTCCTGATTCCTTCACTGGATTTGTTTAAATTTAGTAAGCATTACAAAAGCTGTAAAGTGATCCTGATTTGCATTTCAGAATGGTGAGAAAGCATAACAAAGGGTTTTTAGAAGTGCAAATTTCTTTAGTGTCCTTCTTTATCAGGGGATGTTCTTGGATTACAGAATCAAACTTGATTCACCAAAGAAATAACATAGAACCTAGAGCAATTTACATCCTTACGTAAGTCTTAGATTATATGAAGAAAGAAAAATTTTAATTTTTGTTAGCCACCATTCAAGTACAATATTACAAACCTGTTTTGCTGTTCATTCTAATGTGACACCTCAGGACTTGTAAACTGTATTTAATAGCAGAAAGTTTCAACCCATCTCATGTTACAAACAAGACCTTTAAGTATTGTATTCATGTAATCTATGGCTATGTATGTATTAAGAGAAGTAATATGGTCTGCTATATTTTATTACTACTTTTGTAACTGTACTTGTCCATTCATATCAACATTATATATCAAAGATTTTTTTTTTTTTTTTTTTTTTTAAGGCTGTATTGAGATTATCTTATTCTGTACCTGGTTTGAATTTATTCTTTCCTAAAAAACCATGTGGCTACTTTGTTACACGATTTCACAAATTATGGGTTTTGAATGAGGTGTTATTAACCTTGACAGATGACAAAAAACTTTTTTACCTGTATTAGATCTTTTTTTTCTTTAATATGAAATGCTTTGTCTTTTTTTTTTTTTTTTTTAATTGTCCTTTGGTCTCTAATTTTGTCCCATTTCTCTTTTTCACTTGAAGATTAATACTTTCTTAAGGAGTCATAGCAGTTTTATTCTTGATTCTGCAACCGGAACTCAATGTAGTTGAACTAGCGTGTCAACGTTGAGCACATACTATTTCTATGGGGAATAACACTCTGAAGTTCTTCGGAAGATTGATTCTAAATTAACCTGTGATATCAGAAAAAAAATGAAGGTTGCTCTTACACCTGCAAAAATTCTTTTCTATTAAATAGAATACAGCTAGTTTTCCTCACTTTTTAAAAATCTCTAAACATTACATTTCAGTATTAAGCCAGAAATAAACTGTCAAATGGGTTCCCTCTCTCTATAGCAGAACTTGGTCACTTCTGTTTTTTTTTCCTGCTGCATTAGAAATTGGTTTTTAGACAAGAAAAACTCATTCATTGCTGATAGTGTGCAGTGCAAATAAACTGCTCAAGATTGAATTCATATTCAGTATATACCCAAGACCAAAGCTAACACTTTTTGTATAAGTCTGCATGTGTGGCTTGAAAATGATGACTGCTGTGATGTATCCAGGGTTTTAATTTAACTTTATGGATTACATAGTGATGAGACAAGTGGAGGCGAAGTGCAAGGAAACAAATGTTTCTCTTTTTTCTAATTTGTAGTAGATCTTTGAAGTTCTGATGTATTTAGTTGCCATTTACATCTTATGAAATAATGCAAATAGATGATTGATGTAAAATCATTAAGTACCCTCATAAAATTTTTTTCATGCAAATCTTGTCGCTTGTTTAAGGGCTTCACCTCTTAACCGTAAGAGTTAGGTCAGGACATCATGTTGGGGCAGTAAGTTATTTTCACAGATAGCAATTACGGCCTTGTGCTTCTGCTAGTGCCATTTCTCCTGAGAAGGCTAGTTGATAAAATCTATGCTGGGAGGGGAGTTCAGTTTTATTGCCAAATTTAGCATTTGTTACATGGTCTGGTAGCAGTTTTCAATTTGTAAGTGTGTTTCATTGTTGTGGAGACATGCAGTGTTCACCTGCAAAAAATATGGTGGCAGATGGTCTGGTGGCTGCTACCATGTTAGTGTTTGCTTTTCAGCTGACTCTGGTTAATTCAAGGATTACGTGATTTCTAGTCCTGTCCCCATTCCCTGCCTCCCACCTGATGGCTCTCTTTTGTAGTAAATGGAGATCATATGGCTGCATTAATGAATGCTGGAATTAAACAACAAAAAGAATAAGCAACAAACATTTCTTTGTCATGCTTTTTGTATGTGGATTTTTCAGGAGGGGAAGAAAAAATAAGAAAAAAGGAAATAAATAGTTGCTTTGGAGGATTTGGTCATATGATATAGTATAATATACAGAAACCCAGCATATTTTCAGATCCCATGGGTTTGCATTTAACTTTGGAAATAGTCTTCTCTTGGATGGTAAGAACAAGAATACCTGTATGTTCAAATTACTATAACTAGACAAATATTAATATGAACTGTCATATAGTAAATAGCTTCAGCTGAAAAGTTCTACAAAATTTTATTTGAGCATCAGATATAAGGGAAAGTCTGAAGCATCAGTCTATTGGGCTGTAGCACAAATATTTGGGACATCTTTTGTGCTATATTTTTTTCTGATGGGCTTTTGCCAGTTGATACTGTTTGACTAAGACTTGTTGTTAACAAAATGTTTGTTTGCTGTGGGGCATCCTACAAATGAGATGTTGCTTATACTTGTTCTTTAGTGCTTCTGCCTTTTTTTTTTTCCTGCCTATTTACTTGCCAAAGTGTCTGAACACAAAACTAATAGCTTTTGTTATTGCTCGAATTGAAGTGCAACATTGGTTTAGAAGCCTGTTCATGAATACTTTATTATAAATCACTAGCAGGGTTTCGTAGAACTGAAAACAAACTTGTTTTTGTAAGATCAGGAACATTTCTTCTGCGTGACTATATATCAGCTTGAGATGAATAGATTTAGTATGGTGATTAACCTAATTAAAAAACAGCCAATTAAGAAATATTATTCATTTTTATTTGAGCAAATTAGCATGTTTTTTGACTTTTTTATAAATGTCATTACATAAAAACATAATTAATGATCTGATTACAAGGCAATTATTTTGATTGAAGTCCTTTTGCCAGAAGTCCCTATCTTGAGGCAGAGCAACTCTAAATCAAAAAAAGCATCTCTTCATTAAGCAGAGCAGAGCCTTCACAGAATTCTCAAGGCCTGTAACACATATGTGCCATAAACAGGAAGAGACCAATATCAGCCCTCCGTTCAGATGACAATTATAATTTGCTATCATTGGCTGCTTAAACAGTTTAGCAGTTTTACAGTGTAAAAGAATATTAGTTTCCAGAATTTGTTAGGTATCTTGCATCTCTGATCAAGAGCTGATGGTAATGAGTTCAGTGCAACAGAACAGGGAACAGAGCAGTGTTTCTTCCTCTAGAACCTGAGCCATTTGGCATTTAATTCTACGAGAGTGCCTGTAATTCTTCATTGTAACTGAAATGGCTCATTCTCCCTCTCTTCCTTTCCCCTTCACTCTGTCTCCCAGAAATCTGTATGATCATACTATTCTTCAGGCATTGAGAGCTGAAGAATAATAATTGTATTTGTAGTTCAGTGTTCGCCAATGACAAATTGTAACCTTTAAGAGTTCTTGATTATTGTGATAGGGGAGTTGTGTTTTAAATACATAAAAACAGCTGAACGATTTACCTCTAAGGAAGAGGATAGAGGCATTCTGCAATATGCATTTCATTCTCGATGATAGACACATCTTCTGTCTTCCATAGCCTTATCATCTACTACACTACAGAGTGTTTTTCCCCAGTCTGCAAATCAATCCTAAGAGAATATCCTCTTTGTCAGTAATTTTCTGAATTTGCAAACTTGAATGCTAACCTTCTATCTACAAATGGTAATTGTGTATGATTGCTTATGCAGAAATAGAGTGCAAGGAGTAACATGCTACAAATAAATAAAAAATGATAAAATAATGTAATATTTTGTGTGTAATAGGTAGTTATTCTGGACCATCAGCTCAAGATCATTGTCTGGAATCCTGGGTAAAAAAAATATAGTAGGGAGCTATTATTATTATAACCATACAAATTACAGGGTATGATTCTGACACATTCTGATTTCTGAACTCTTAACTTTCTGATCTTTTAACTTCCTTTTGACCTTAACATTACCATTACCATTGTGGTAAGGAAATGACTTTTAGATATTAATAATTTCCAGGTGTTTATACTGTATCCGTCAGTATGTTCAATGAGTGCTGACAAGTAATTTAGTTTCATCTCCCAGTTTCCTTAAGTACTTACTTAAAGGGTGAATTTGATTTTCTTGAAATTTATCTTCTTCTATTAATTGTTATTTAATCTGCTTTTGGTAGAGAAAGTGGATTTAGGTGTTACCTTAGGTCAACCATGTTTCAGACTCAAAAAATTATGTTTCTAAAGGAAATCAGAATGTCCAGAGAATTATTGTATAGCCAGATTATGTTGACAGATTTGTTCCCATATGTATCTGTAAACTCAAAACTAAGTTTAGCAAAAACCAGATGTTCTTCATCCATTTGTTATTATGGTTAAGGAAAAAAAGACAGCTGTTCTTTATATCTGAGGTGAGATAGATACAGGCATGAACTCTTGGCATTTGCAACCTTAACATCATAGAGTCATTGATCATATATTGAATGATATGGAAATGAAGCAGCCACTTTCCAGAACTGTGTAACTGAGTAAAAGTGAGATTATTCATCCAGAGCTTTTGGTATTAATGTGAACAGAATTGTCTTTATCCTTTTTTTTTTATTCTTTTAAAATTCTGACGGTTTTTGCCAAGATTTTCTCTGATACAACCAACCATGTGTAGTGTAGCATAGTAAACCTGTTCTAGACAGCGCAGTGGTTCTTAACATTTGATGAGACCTTCTTTCTGTACTTCTAATGGCAGTCCTGGAAAAGTACTGCCATTAGTTTACTAGTAAACCATACAGGCATGGTCCTGTGGTCACTGATAATGTTTATTTTTAGTACAGTCACTAACATAGTCTTGGTGTATACTAGCTACCATTACCCTAGATGACTACCAAGCATGGTTTGGGATTTGCAGAGCTCAAGACGGGGTAGCATGATAAAAACATCTTGTTTTGAAGGGGAAAATTCACCTTAATGCCTTATATATAATGAGTTTTACATCCCAGTGAGTGCTTCAATCATGCTTCATGGTTAAGCTGACAGAAATGCAGTGCATGTATATCTGTACATTTGTACAAATCTGCCATCATGTTTGTGATATTGAGCAGGAACTAATAACACGTGCTCTAACAACCTTATCCTAGCTTTTTTTGTAGCAAAAGGGGATGGCACAAGGTCCTCTTACAGGTGTGTTTTATTTAAGCATCATTTCCATGTGTATATATATGCATGTGTATATATATGCATGCATTTTTCATGGTGAAACACAATTTTTGTAGTGTTTAAGTGATTGATACAATACTCCATAGGAGGCAAGAATTACATTGCAAATTGTAACCAAAAACAAAGAAAAAATATTGGTTTGTAAAACCTTGTAAATTCAAAGAAAAACACACAAATATATCACTAATGAAATGATTGTTTATTGTGAAATAAATGTAAGACTGAGGCCGAATAACAGTGCAATATTTACTAATTTTTCCAATATATTCTGGAAAACTTGTCTTAATAACTGTTATTGTATAGTTATTTTTTGTATGCATCTTTGAAACCGAAAAATGAAACCATGACCCATCTGAAATCAGGAAAATGACGCCATGAGCATACCTTTACTATTCAATGGACTTTGAGTATATTCCTCTAACAACATGACAAAGTGAATTCTCTCTTTTGTTGAAGTACCTGTTGTTTTTGCACAAATAATTTCAATTTCTTTCTGGTACAGTGTATCAAACCCCAGGATATTTAGACCTTTGATTTGGTTGGGGAGGGGGATTCCACCCCCCCCTTTTTTTCCCCCCCCCCCCCCCGAAGCTATATAATCTGGAAGCTCAGAGCAGGAGCGGTGCTGTTTGCCTACTTAGTTACTTATCAGAGAACAAAGAATTCATTTTAAGAGAGAAACATATCAAAAGTTCCATCCAAGTCTCAGTTTACGTTATAATAGCTATGAATGTAGTAAGCTCTTCACACAACTGAATACTTGTATTCTCAGATTTTAAGACTAAGATTTTTATTATGGTGATGAATTAATAAGAACAATTAGGAAGATGAGGAGGTTTCCATGACTCCTTCTTTTGTCTTTTTAAGGGACAGATTGTGCCATGCCGGGTAATTGCAGAGCTGCATTAGCATAGGAACAAGGATAAAGGCAGTGCTGCATCTCCACTGAATAATACAAGTTAAAGTACAGTCTTTGTATCTAAGCAACAATCCTGCCTGATGCTGAAGGAGGACATCATCTCTCATGCCTGATTTTTCCTTTAACATGAATGAACCCCTGGAGACACTTGGATGAAGACTTGTCTGTGCTCAGGGGCTGCCATACTGCAAAGTTTCAAATATAGTGCCTGATTTCCTTAGTTTAACACAATTCTCCAAACAACCACGGGAGAATTGAACTAGCTCAATAAACGACTGCATTCTCATCAGCTACTTAGATTAATACTATGTCAATCCCTACTTCAGTCAAAACAGTTAGGAGTTCTTCTGAAGTCAGCATAGAAATCATGACAACCAAGTATGGTTACTGCCATACAGAGTTCTCTGCTGAGAACCACAACTAGTTCTGTCTGACAGATATAGACAACCCTACAGCTCTGCAGATGTTGACAGACTAATGAAGTGGATTCTTCCCCAACATCAATACTGTACCTTTTGATAAATTATTGAGATTTCTTCAGGAAGAATAACAATAAAACCATAGCATTGAGAATGAGAAGTCATCTTTCTGATGTTTCCATCTTTTTAATATTTTGAAGAGCAAGAAAATGGTGCATCTTCCAGTCAGCATTTTCACTGTTCCTATGAGCTTCAGATGGATGAAATACTGTTCTTTATGATGTAAGAATCATGGAATGGAGATAAAATGTTTAAGACAGGCTAGAAGTATTGCCATGGACTCATAAAGGGATGTTTTTGAAAAATGAAGTGAAAACTGTGGCTTAATAGTTGCAACCTGAAAGAGTGAGCACACAATTGTGTTATGTGGATCTATGCATTGACAGAATGGTCTTTGAGATTAAAATGTTTTTAACCCTAAAAGCGGTAGTTGTTGTGCTCTTCCATGTTGACATTCCAAATTTATAAAAACCTACTTTGGAAAGCAAATTTTGTATTAAAAATCCAAGTCCCTTTTAGATTATGAGCAGACTGCAAATTAGTGAAACTGGTGCTAATTTTGCTAACCGAGGAAAGATAGAAACTTACTGACACAAACAGGGAAAAATGTTCTCATTGACAAACTTTCTAGCTTTACTTTGGGCCCTGGGCATAACTGCAGGGCTCATATAAGAATTTAATTGATAGTGTAGGCAGATAGTTGGCATTTTCCTTCTTTGAGCTTTGAGAGGACAGGGTACTAGAATCTCTCATTCTCATTGATCAAAACCATGGTTAACCTAGCCTATGTATTTTGTCGAGGACAAGTTTTACTGATTCCTAGAATGTAGATTTATCTATGGAAGTCACCGAGGCGAAGGGCTCCG
>NW_009213552.1:0-21941 GCF_000690835.1 Fulmarus glacialis | reverse complement strand
GGTCTTTTCCAACCTTAATGATTCTATATCCTGGACATATTTGGCATAGCTATACTTTCACCTTTCTTTTTTTCCTGTGGCCTTCAAAAATCACTTAATATTAATTTGCATTTTCTGTAGCTTCACAAACTGCAGAAAATAATGTTTGAAGACAGATCAGTTTAAAGATTTCCTGAACGCCACGAAGATTTTAAGTGCAATAGTTATGTCTTACCACAAGAGGGCCCCCAAAGACAATTGGTCTTGCAGCGTGGAAAACAAGATGATAGAAATTTGTCTTCGTAATACTGATGTGTGCCATATGTTTAATTATGCTTTAAGATAGCTTATACATTTCACTGTAATTTTGCAAGAAGACATTATATTAGCTCCTTAAATACTGACTACAGACTACGTTAGGACTAATAATATTTCACATAAACCCAGGAACCATATTTGCACCAAATTAAACACTAAGACCATGTAATGCCTTTTGTTATTATTTTTGTTAGTAGTAAATTTAAACACTTCTAAAGGATTATTTTTTATTATTGCTAAATGTATTTTAATTTTGAGAACTGTCTTGTATACTGTGATCTAGATTGTTCTTCCAATACTGTCATCTACTCAGAAGACTATGAAACACTTAACGCAGTATATACGTTGAATCTTGACGTTCCCTTATGAACCCTTTAACTAGATTATACTTATTCTACTTTAATGGTCCTGTCCCTTTCAGCTTAGAGTTCTTTTTCATTTTCACAGACTTTCAACGAAAATGATAGGTACTAAAAATGGAGAGTGAGGTTGTGCTCTCTTGGATTATAATGAAAAGTCAACTAAATGTTCTCATTCTACAGGAAGGACTTCGATGCTGTACTCTTTACTCTTTAAAAAGCTCCACTTCAATAATGTATTGCTGAACCAAATCAAATGAGATTTTCAGCAAAACCATCATGATATTAAATGGAAGGCTGCTAAAGGAACATCCCTTCTAATATAAGCTCAAAAAAAAAAGCAAGTATCAAACAAGGAATGGAAACTTACTCAAAACTTTTAAACTATCTTTTAATGGAAAGTTAGAAAAGTATCTTAACAAAACAACAGAAAAATTAAGGTCATAACTTTAGAAAGATAGTCTACTTAGTGTTCAGAAAATTTTAAATCAGGACACTTAGGTGAATAAATATGTGTGTAAAAATTGGCTTCGGTAATCCATTAGAATGGTTGATTTTGACTACAGAAGAGATGAATTGTGATTATAAAAGTATATGGTATAAAGCCAAAGCCCTGGCTTTATAGATAGGCAAAACCAGGACATTTTCCCATTACTTTTTAAGAAAAACAAGAAATGCAAATAGTTTATGATGGTTCAACCAAACATAGTTCCACAGAAAGTAAGACACATTTTGATACTATGGAAGAAGGTGGTATTCTAATTACAGTGATAATCAAGCTAAATGGCCATTAATTATCATGAATATTCCTACCATTCTGTATCAAGTTATACAATCACTTCAGCTCATGTAACAATCAAAGGCTCCAGATAACACTTAGGTATTCTTAAAACCAGTATAAACTAGTTTTACTAAAGTGTCATAGCGAACATTTTCCTCAAATCTCTTAATCTGGGTGTGAAAATATTGATATCATATCTTTGAGCTTAGACTTGAATAAGCTTCAGTTTAGATAAATCATTACTACAATAATCAGTTTGCTTATTCACGAAGATACATCTACATAGATTATCCGGTATTAATCAGTACTTCCTCAATAGCAAAGCACCTGAGAGACTAACATAAATCTCATGCAGATGTATCGTCATGTTAGTAGGAAGTTCTTGTATGTGTAAATATCAATAAAGTATTTGACACCATTGACTGGTCTTCTCTCTGCCACTATGGAAAATACCAGACAGCAAGCAGAAGCACTGCTGGACCTAAGTTAATGTAATTAAAATTATTTCCTTTATAAATGATGGTATTGTACCTGAAGGGAATTCAGACCCAAATTTATATGGTATATTCACCAATAAGAAAATATAAATTAACTTCACTGCTGGTTCGTTCCTATATTTACATATTCTACTGCAGGCAAAAGCCTGTGAGTGACTGTTCTGTTTTAGAAAATATAGTTTGAAAGGCTCTTGCATCACAACTTGTGTGACAGGGATTCAGTGCCATGGACACAACATGGTGTCTGTTCCCTCACCCACCCCCCGCCCTAAAAAAAAGATCATGAGACTAAACAAATGATTTTGTGGTCTTTTAGCTTGTGATTACCATATGTTTTAGCAAAACTCATTTGTCTCCCCGCTTTATACATCTTCTGCTTTTGTTAATGTTATTGTCAAAACATCTAATCCTGTACTAAGTTAGATTAGCAATTCACACCTTTGTAAAAGATTTGGCAGAACTCCAGTGTTTTGATGTCAGATGTGATTATTGATTTGCATTTTAAAGGGTGTCATTCACTCAATACATCATTTTTCCTTTTGTACTTGTAACATTTTTCAGAAGAGATGGAAAAAAAAAGGGTAAATTTATTTTACGAGTGCTCTCTGAATCTCTTGGAACAACAGACATTGCTGAATCTGGGAGTTGGTGGAAGAAACGTTTCACCTGTGAAAGGAAAGTTACAGATTTCAGTGAGTGAAAGACATGGTTATTCTCGCAGAGATGTTGTGCCTCTGCACCAGTTGCAGGTGCCTGTTTTTCTGTTGGTTGCCTGAGAGCGTAGGGTACTTGCCATCGCCTTATCTGCATGCAAAATGACAGCTTGGCTTGGTGACGTGCAAAAAGACATCACTAGGAATCACGACTTATTTTCTCACTCTGTATCACAAACTAAACCTCACCACAAATACTTAGGTCCTGTGATAAGATTCATTTTGGTGAAGTGCTCTGCTGAACAGAAGTACCCAGGAGCTTTGCTACTGGTTTCAGTGAGGTCAAGATTCCTCCTGTCTTCCACCACTTCAGTCTTCAGGATCTAAGTTGCCCAGCTATGAATGGAGTTGCACTGCATGACCTTCAGATATGCCTTCCAACCTAAATTATTCTATGATTTTGTAATAGTGCAGTAATTCTGCATTTCAAGCATGTTCAGATATTCATGCTATTTGATGGAACAAGAAGTGATGTCCGTGTGGCCAGTTTTCATTAAATATTAAAAAGCCACATCTGTGGTTAAAAATAAAGCTTAGGAGACAATATTTTTCTTCTTTATTGACTCTTTCAGTGCCTTGTCAAAGCTCACCTGCTACGGAGTGCATTGCAGCATATCTCTGAGTTGGAAACTGTACCACAGAAAGGTTGTAATGTGGACACAGGCTCTACCACACAGGCTTTATAGGTATGTCAGGTATTGCCAAAGTGTAGCTGATGACCGTGGAGGGATAAAATAACAGAAGACACAGTTAACCAACAGCTGAGAAAAAGCATCTCTGAATAGAAGGAAAATGTCTCTGAAATGACTGTCTAACATTTCCCAGGAAGAGACAAGCATTATCAGTCAGAATCACAAGAGACCAATTGTTCTTATATCACATTATGATGATAGGCATCTCAAACCCTGAAGGAATTTGTCTTAATGAAGTAGTGTGGCAGTTCCAAATGTAAAACAGCTTCCAAATGGTATAAACACAAATTGTTGTACCAATTCATATGAATGGAAATGTTTCTATAGTAAACTGCAAAGGCTGTCAATGGCTTTAGTTGTGTCACCCATGAAAGAGAAGTAAATAAAGCTAGTCAAAGCTTTAGACCCATTGGAAACCCATTATGCTTTTTCCAACAGCCGGAGGAAGAACAGCAGGACTGTGGTTACTTGAGGAGAGGATATGAAACAGTATGGCTCATCAGGTTATCTCTCACCTATTTGTTATTGATTGGACAAAAAATAAATAAATCTCAACCTCTGGGCTAAAGCGTTAGGGAAGATGACTTTATTATCAAAATGATAATAAGAGTTTTGTAGAGAAGACAGGAAGAAAAAGTAAGAACTCCTGCTCTGAATGGTGCAATTGAGCGGAGGATGAAAGGCCAAGGAGGAGATGTCACTGAAGCAGATGAAAATATGATCCTGGATATGAAGAGAATTGTTACCGGTGAGCAAGCTTTACGAGCCAACAGTATGTTGATGGTGAAGCTGTATGAACTGAAAAAGCCAAGATACACACTGAAAAGACTAATGGCCTGGAGCCTGTTTCCAGCCTCTCCCTGCCCTCTGCCCTGCAAGAGCGCGGGGGGGGACAGGAGGAAAAGCCACCGAGTGTGATCCTGAGGGAGGACAGGAAGGGCGAGGGCAGGCTGTGTGGCACAGCATCTTTCTCATTTATCTCTGAGGTCTATCGTAACAGGCCAGCAATCTTAATCAAGCACTCCAGTAAGACGAATATTAAGTAAGAATGATTCCTATTAAAGTCAAGAACAGTTTTGTTTGTTACCTGAATAGGAGCAGGGTAGACCCAGCAATGCTCTGTGCATGAAACAGGTCTATCAAATCTCAGCAGTGCTTGGATATATAGTAATTGGCTATTGCTGATGTGTTCGCTTGATTTGATTTTAGCTTTGACAGCTTCCCAACATGAAAAAGAGTGATTAAAATAAGTCATTCAAAGATACTATTTAATGATGAAAAGGTGATTGAGAGGCTGCATGTGCCCCTGTGGATAACAAAATTGTACATCAGAACAAAGCAAGAATTCTCTGAGGAGAAAAGTGAGGATCTATGTTCAAATAAAAGTTATTTAGGGCATTAGGAAGACAAATAAGGAACTACAACTGAAGTATCTCTTTTCAAGTCTGTTTTCAGTCTAAATTAAGTGAACACTGAGGGGAGTAGCATCCTTCTTGGTCCGTCCACCAGTAAAAGAGACATTTCCCAGCTCTCTCAGAGCCTGAAGCACATGCTGTGCAAGCCATTCAAGGCTCTCAACAATTAAAGACCTTACTTGGTTTCCACAGACATGAAGGCAAATTTCCCAATGATTTAGATGGAAACTAGAAAGACTCTGCGAAAACAGGTAGAAAAATACTCAGACTTTTCCACATGAAGGAACAGAACTTAGCCTGTTGGGTTTTATTGGGATTTTTTTTTTTTTTTAGGATCTGAATTCTATACAGATAGAAGAAAATCAGTATGGTGTTCTTCAGTAGCTATTGTTAGTGAGATATATGTTAATAAAAATCTGAGCTCCCTGAAAACTTTACTCTACTTGATCTAAGTCAAATTAATCACCATTAAGATTTTATCCAAGCTGAGTAAATACAGCAGTGTGTCTGTCAAAAGGTGAAGCCTTGATTCCTGACCAGTATTCTTGGTCTCTTGAAAAATGAGTGCTTATCAGATGACAGTCTTAATGAAAGAATAGCAGGTACTCATTTTTAACTCTCCAGTTACTATACAGAAGACTATCAAATGGTTTTCTGGGAAATTTGTATTTTGTTACTGTTGTTTGCTATCTCCTAGAACTGCTTGCTTGACCAGCTATTCTTGTGCAAAGCTAAAAAGAAAAGCTTCTTCAGCTAGAAAATTTCCTTTTTGGTCAGTACCATAAAACCGAACAGTTTACATTAGTTCCCTTTCTCCCTTACCACACCCATAGTTTCAGATGCACCATAGTGCAAAAACATTGGTTTTGCTGTCTTGGTGTGAAAGCCTGTCATTAACAAGTGATTATTCAATTTATTTTTTCTTTTTTTCCCTCAAATATGGCATAAGCCTTCTAATCTTTCACTCACATGAAACAGAATAATTATAACTTCTTTAGAAGCAGTGCTGAAGGTATTTTGTCCCCTTTGATAGCCTAGGGGTGATTGATGCTTGGAGGTTTGGGGATTTTTTTAGAAGTTGGATTAATTTATGGATTTTTGATCACATTCCACTGTGAGCGTTGATAATAGAGGCTAAACACTGGAAGGTTTTATCCCTGTTAGGACTAAAAAATGTAAAACAGGATTTTTCTTTTTATTAGAGTTTGGCTCCTGAACCAGAGGCTATAGTAATAACAGTAAGTGAGATAATTTTATAAGCATTATCTGTAGGAAATGTAATAAAATAGCTACAAGAGGAAACATGTTTGGAATTATCTTATTGAAAAAATTATTCAATATGTTAGAGATTAGAAACAATAACATCTTGTTTCCTGTGGTAAAAATGTGCTAATAGGAATGGTTATATTTATAGCATTGTTGCAGTCAGCCTGTATTATTGGGGTTTAACATACACTGAAAAAGCCCAACTTTTTTAGACTACCTGTGTTTAGATTTTGCCATTAAAAAAATAATCAAGATTCCTTCCTCTTTATCCTAAGTTTGCATTGCAGGTACTTTTGAGTGCCATGAAGTTTGATATTTCACTTCGCAGACTGCATCCATATCTGAGATTCTTTTGTTTTAAGGGCAGTATTGGTTGATCTATTTGATCCTACCTGAAGGCTTGAGTCTGCTACCATTCCCGAGAAGTACATAGGAGGCTGAGTTGGAAAAAAGTTAAATGGTATGAGTGGTGGTCCTTCGCTGTGCCAGTAACACCAAAATCTGTTTTATTGCACCAGATACCAACTTAGGTTTCTGAGTGCCTGGTTGAGGTAGTGGGTTAGAAAAGAGAAAGATGACCTCATGATAAAACAGCAAGCCCTGCTTGGTAGGAAGAATGTAAGAGCCAAAGAAATAACGTAATCAGAAGAATCAAAGAAATAGAAATAATCAGTGCTGGACTGAGTCTAGAATATCTGCAAGAATACGAAATTTTCAGCAAATACGTCAGGTTTAAGATACTGACTTCCCTTGATCTCTTTGTGAGGTTCTTGATTTCTGCTGCTGTCTTTGGTCTATCATTCCATTTTTACTTTTCTATTAAAGAAATCTATTTCAGACTTCTTTGAACTTTACCTGCAAATGTATTGCCTTATTTTCTCTTTTGTTCTTTCAGTTGTCTAGCAACCAGCTTCTCAGTGACTTTCACTGCAGTGTCCTCTTACTACATTTGCTGCATTGCTGCATTGGATGGAGCCTGGAGTGAGAGCTCCCTTGGTTGGCATGGTACAGTTAGAGAAGTAGGTTTGTCCTTGCTCCAAACCATTGACAATATGAGTAGGCAAAATGGTTTTAGAGAAAGGGTATAAGGCATAAGGAATGTAAGCTACACGATTTTGACATTTATCAAATTTATGCCATAACTTGAAAAGAAGGAGTTCTGAGTCTGAGTAAGACTGTTAAATTAAATAGAAAGTGGAAAAAAAGGAGCTGCTAAAGGAGGCAGATAATAGAAAACCTATTTATCACTTTTCACAGTTGTAGAACATAAGGTCTTTCACAGAGCAAGTCATGCGTGAAGAAGAGACCTTGAGGCTGAGTGTGGTACCTGTGGAAATCATTGAGTAGAAGCAGGATATTTCATCAGAAAAGACAAATGAAAAGCAACAAAAACTACAAACCACCTTAATGCTTTCCACATAGTTGTCAGCATTCATTACGGCAGTATTCAGTGTTTTCCGAACAAAAGGACATAGGTAGACAGAGACATTGGTAGGCTAATGGTTGTGTCTTGAAGTTTGTAACCAATACTGAAGCCAAGTTTGAGGCAGGTGGAGTCAAAGTTTTAAGGTGCTCTCAACACCTCAGGCTCCAACTTCAGATAATTATTGGCAGTGTCTCAGAGATTACAGTACAGGCATGTTAATTTGAGCAGTCCAAGATTGAAGGAGCCCCTTTTGAGCATAATAGAGAATTTCTTACAGCTAACCCAAGAAATATACAGGGAAGTGAGGGCTCAAACTCATCTACTGTTACTGTTACCATTTCACCATGTAGCTGTAAGACCTTCCCCCTCTGTATTAGAGATGTAGGACTTCATGTTTGTGTGGAATCAAATTAGAGCGATATGAAAACTAAGAACTCCTTAGCTCATATGTGGTAGGTAGCAAAACACATGCACTGTAAGCATGCTAATCCACTATACCAAAATAAACTGTGTTTGCTTAAAGTATAATTGAAGCTGGTTCTAGTTAAAACATACAGGCTGTCATCCAGTACTGCAGGTTGCAGGTAGTAGAGTAGTACAACACAGCAGGTAGCAAGAGTGACAGCAAAACTGGTCTTGTTGCTAAACGGTGCTATAGATTTGAAGCCAATGAGTGGCATAAAAAATTAAGAAGACTGTTAGATATTCTGTTCGTGAAAACCCAAATTTAAAAATAACTAGTCAGTGCATCAGCTTGTTTCATGGGCTGAGTGACATGTTTTGAAATTTTCTCTACACAGAAGGGAAAAAAGCTGACTAAAGAGTTCCTATTGACCTATAATGCAGAGACGTTTCAGGCACTAAACGGCTTGCTTATCTGCAAATCCAAAATATCTTCTACTGCATGAAACATTGAGCATGTCCTAGAAGGCAGAAAGTAGCAATGTATTGAGAAGTAGAAAGTTAAATAGGTCTTACTGATTGACTACCACACCACGTGTAACAAACATGCAGCTCTGTTTTCCAAGGTGGTGGGGGCATTGTGGACTTCAGGGTGATCCAAGCTAAGGAGGTGTATCCAAGCCTTTATGTCCATGGTTTTATGCATACAAATTGCATATCATCCGGAATTTCCTGCTGGGTTTTAGTCTTCTCCAAGGAAAGAGAGCTAAAGCTATTATTTTTAAACACTGTGCATTGCTTCTTACTAATTATTCTCTGAAGGGCTAGGTGAACATTGAAAAGAACTTATTCCTTTCCTAATAGCAGCAGGCTTCGGTATTCAGACACCCCTAGAATTCAGAAAGACTCTTAGTTTAATAGTATTAATCCTTATATTAATTACAACTGTTATTTACATGAATTGTAATCTTCTCCTAACATGACTATGCACATAGATGTGTGAAGAGAGCTCCCAAAATCACTGCACTCTTTCGTCTTTTATAGGACACTTCGCTCTACTCTGCTTCCAAAGCCACTATTATTCACAGCAAATTGATTTTTGTATAAACACGTGCCAGAAGCAAGCAGCAGTTCCCTTCTATGCTCTTTATGCCCCCCCTTCCCCGTTTTGACATCTCTCAGTTCAAAATTGCGCCTCGTGGGGGTGCTGTCCCACCTAAAATAAATTGTATTGCATTACACTGTGAAAGGCCTCTATAGATCAGAATAATATAGTGACACGTATTTGAAGACATTTCCTTTCCTTTTTTTTCCCCCTTTCAGCATACTCTGTTCCTTTATTTCCCACAGGATCCTAAGAGCAACTCTACAAGTGAGTTTCTCTTCTGCCAAAGAAATCTTCAAATAAAAAATAGATTTTTTCTTTCCAGAATAAAGTAGCACCGTTCTACGTGTAGGTGAAAAACTTCCTCAGGTGAAAGAAAGAAAAATGAATACTACAAGAAACAGTCTTTTCTAAATCATACCAGGATAAATAGTTTTGGCAGATTTCAGAGAAGTTACTAAAGATTTACACCTGCTTGTGTGATTAGCATCCAGCTTCACAAGATAGAAAGCCAAAAGCTAGCTTTGATGGTACCTATTTAGGACATTATTTCAAGTATTTTCCCATCTTTTTCCAAGTAATCTACAGTCTTCTTTTGTTCTTGTGGTAATTCATAAGCAGTAGGACACAGTAACAATTCTTATGACACTTTACATCTTCAAAGCAACAAAAAGAATCTAAGAATATCTGTATAACTCACAGATTTTCCTCCCATTATGAAGGAAAAGATGCAAGTAGCTATGGACCTTAAACCTGTGAGTAGATACATCAATGACAATATTTATCCTTTTTTATGTATGTGCCGGTCATGAGTGTACTCATGCTCAAAGCTGAAGAGCTCTATCAAACTGGGAACTACATTTTTTGCTTCAAGAAATCTGCAGTAAAGGCTTGGTCTATTCTGTCACTTGAATCCTTTTAGTTTTTTTAAAATCTTACCATTTGAGGCTGAACTTTCAATGTCCAGGGTGAATTCATCAGAAGCCTCAAAAAAGTAATTTAGATACTTTGGAACAACAAAACAGAAAGCAAGTTTTGTGGTTGGAGGGAAATGAGGTTGTATAAGGCTTTTTACAAGTGTCACTCATTTTTTTGTTTGCTGCTAACTTCAGACTGACTGAGGAAAAAAAGTTCCAGGGTTGATAAGTAGTTAAGAATTGCTTTTTGAAGTTAGGAAGAGAAATCTGTGCTTCATTCAAAGCATGATCAATAACACTTCCTAAGATTTTAAACAGAAAATAATATCTTGCTGCTTCTATCATGTCACAAGGGCTTCCTTTACATTCTCCCTCAACAGCCTGAGAGAGAAAAGCTGCTGGTTTCAGGCTGCTATTGTGACAACAAGTAAATATCTTACTCAAAGCAACAGAGCAAAGTCCTGAAGAAATTCCTCAACTTCACTGAGAAAAAGAAACACGTGCAAATAGGGAAAAAAAGAAAAATCTATAGCTCTTAGAGTGCACCAAAATGCACGCTGGCAATGGAAAAGCATTATTAAATCAAATAAGAAGTTAAAATAAAAAAAGTCAGAACTAATCAGTAGACACATTGAAGTTGGATTCACAA
Source organism: Fulmarus glacialis (assembly GCF_000690835.1). NCBI lineage: Eukaryota > Metazoa > Chordata > Aves > Procellariiformes > Procellariidae > Fulmarus > Fulmarus glacialis. The sequence continues at coordinate 11,422 of NW_009213552.1, read as the reverse complement.
GGAAAACCGGCAGGACCTGGGAATCTTTGAATACAGGACAGAGATCCTAAACTCGCATTGGCCTGACTCTGTTAGTCCGTGCAATGTAGCGCATTGCTGGGTAGGTATGGCGTCTCAGCTTGCAAGCAGAAAAGCCACATGTGAACTGATAGTCCACCTCCCAGTCAGGTTCGCATGGTACTTCACCTTTCTCAGAACCTGCTTCAGAAGTCTGCACACATAAAACCAATATCAAGATATCTTAAAACACACTCAGGAATCTAACTTCGCTGAAACACTAGTATGTTTTGAAAATCTCATCCTTGGCTGTAAATTTCTCTCTTTCTCTAGCAGAGACAAAGCTTTCATTATCAGACTGCTGAAGCTCTTTTTGCAGCAATTTGCAAACCGGGCTCCCAGCGAGAGTCAGTGACCCAGCGCAGTGAAGCGCCTGTTCCCTAGGGACGTTGCTGATGGCTCCCCATGGCACAGCCAGGCTAAAGGACGAGGATGGGGGACTGGAAGGAGCCCTGAGCAAGGTGGCAGCAAAGCTTACAGGAACTGAAATTGTGGCAAAGGTCTTTTTTTATAGTTCACTATTTATGACTCGCAATAAGAAGTCTGCCTTGCTGGCAGTTAAAATTTATTATGTATATAGTTACAGAATTCCAACTAAGAAAAAGGACAAATGTGGCAAAATTAGTCTGAAAATTCAAATATCCTTGGGAATTCATTATATATATATTTGGTTCTGTCCAATGCCCTTCTGGGCTTCTTAACTTCCAGATTCTTCCCCTAGTATCTTCCTCTAATTTAGGTTCACTTTTAAATGAAAAACCATGTTTTGTAACGAAAACTTTCATTTAGAAAATACGAGTGAAGCAATTTAATTTTTTCAAATAAATAATTTTGAAAATGTGATATTAACATAAACTGGAAAATGCTTTTGCCCATTTTCCAGGCAGAATTGTTTACTGAGTTTAATTGGAGTTCATAAATAATTTCGATCCCTCAAACCTCAATATCATAGGATCAGAAGGTATTTTGGTTGGAACAGATCTCTGGAACTCATCTAGTCCAATCTCTTGCTGAAAGCAGGGTCAGTTGTAAGGTCAGACTGTGCTGCCCAGGGCAAACTGAAGCCAGGCAAACGTGAGATCGGGTTGCTCAATTTCAATATATTTACTTTTTGTCAAGAAAATACTAAATGAATCTGAATCTACCTGATACCATTGAGTTTTGAATCTAAATTCTAACATAGATAAGCTAAAGAGCATCTGTAGATGGGGAGTTGTGTCAAAGAGCAATTCTGAGGCAACAAGCAGAATTTAACCCATGCTGTGCCCCCAGTGCCTAACCTCTCAAACTGTCTTTTCCCTCTGCTGGGCTATAGGTTCCTCACTGCAGACCAGGCTAATCCATGGACTGTGTTAGCTCTGTGCTTTTATCATTTCGAGTGTATGATGTGTAGCTATCAGCACATACTGAAAAGTCTTGTTATTTTCGTAACCACCGAAATACTGCTGAGAAATTTTATACATGTCAGTACACTTTCACTTCACCTTTAATGAGAACAGACATTCAGACTAAAAATTAGGAGTCATCTTTCTCAGCAGAGACAGGTACAATGACTGTGTGCCCAGTGAGTAAGAGTACAATGAAAACCAACACTGATCACAGGGTGGAACTAAAATAATCACGCAGTGGCCCACCTGGAGTTTGGAGAGACCTTTCTGTCAGAGAAAGGACAACACAACCCACAGCTATGGCTGCCCACCTCAGCCCAGTTGAGGCTTAAAGGCTGGCAATCAGGTGACATTTTGATGATCGTTTTTGAAAGCTGGTAAGAAGCTAAGGGAAGCTATGGGAGAAAGGTAGACTATCATAACAGGCCTTGATCAAGCAACCTGGAAAATAAGCACAAGACTAAACAAGACTCATACGGAAGAGCCTTGGTTAGGGCAAGGACTTGAAGTGGTTGACGTACATGTGGAACAAACATCTAGCAGCTCCATGCTGGAAAAAAATACTTGTTTTTGTGATGTGTCTAGGGGTTTGGTTTATCCAGTACCTTCTGTCTGACAATGCTAGGGCTTGACATGGTCTCTGGGTTGCTGTTAGCCCTTATACTGCAGTGGGGTGGTGCAGGTCATTGCACCAAGCGCCATGGAAGCAGGGTGTAGCTTGGGGTATCAAAGAGCAAGTCTCAGTGTGTGTAGCACTTTACCTGTGAACGGATAAGTGGCAACAAAGCACTAAGAGCCTTCCAGTTATTACTGCTATGTGCAGGTCTGATCTGTAAACAGAAGCCCAGGTAGCCAGCACAATACAAATTAGGTTTGCTCTTCTCCCTGCAAATCAGAGGCAAACTGAGCGGTCAAACAAAGTTTCAACGTTTAGGCTGAAAAGCAGATTTTGTTTAGGGGGGTATTACCTGTACCCTTTCAAATTCATGCCTCCTTCTTAGGCTTTAAACTTTCTGGATTTTGAGTGCCTGTTGTAACTCTCTGCAATGTACTTTAATGGGAGAAAATAATTTCCTTGCTTTGTTAAATGCTCCAGGAGTTAAACGCCCTGCAAGACATGCCTTTTTTTTTGGACAATAAGTGTTACTTTTACTACGTTACAGCAGATTTATTAAGAAGGTATTATTAAAAGAAACACAGTGGAATGGCAAACAGCTTGTTAAAGCAACAAAAGATGCATTTTGTAAGACAAACTGTAAGACAAACTCATGGCTTTTAGGAATCAATTTTCTTTTTCCATGGTCTATCTTCGGTTGAGCCTGGGTCCCCCTGAAGGCATCACACTATATATCTCATTTTACTCCAGATCCTAGTCCTTGTTTTCTCCAGGTAAGTCTGTTGGACACTGCTTCTAGTGTGACATTTCCATTATGGTTTTAAGTGCATGTTGTTTTGGACTATAACTTTGTACATTAGGAAGTGTTACAAGAGCAACTATTAGTTTCTAGCTTGACATTCAGTTTCTCAGTCTACTACAGCATTTTGCCATGCCTGAACTTCACATTACCTGGAACCCTAGCTACCTGCATTTGTGTACCTACACACGGCAACACCTCCACAAATGCCTTTCATACAGGCATTTTACTTTGAGAAGAGCTAATGATCATCACCATATGATCCTTCCTCTTCTTTTTTGTTGTGTGAAAGTGCTAGTAATGGCACATTCAGAAAAATCACTATATGGAATTAGCCCTCATGAATGGAGCAATCTAGAATCAGGCTCCTAGCAAGAATGAGATACATTGCTTCTTTGCTATTCCCTCCCTCAACCCCAAACAGACCTAATTCAGCTTGTATAAATTAATGTAGTGCATGATTCAGTGGTGCAACAGGAGCTCAGTTGAGGGATCAGCCCTCATGTACTTTGAAATTAGTTCTATAGGAAGTTTGATTGATGCAGAACACCACAGAGAAGCAATTAAATAGCACAGTAAACAAGCTTGTTAGAACAGGAATGAAAGGTAGGGGAATCCATATCATCCGATGCTCTGAGCTTTCGTTTTGGGCTTCAGTGATTCTCCTGCCAAAGTAAAAACTATTGTTGCATAGCAGAATTCATATAGAGAGGTTGTGGAAGTAGATACCCTGAAAGCAGAATGAATGCAAATTATTATTAATAAGTCTAGATCAGTGATTACTGGCCTCTCAAAAAAGCAGAAGAGTGAACATAATTATAAACAGTCACACACAAGACCACAGACGCACTGAAGAATTCCCATGGAAGCACGTGGATTTTACCCTGGGAAAAATCTGCGACCTTTCTGAGAAACACTGCTATAAATTCAAGATGCTTTTTGCCTAGAAATGAAGGACCTCCCTTTGCTCCATTGCAAGTTCATCACTTCTGCAATAAAGCTGGTAAAGTCCGGGGAAAATGTATCAGTGTTTCTTTATATCTCAAACAGCAATGTTCACAAGCCTCTCAGATTCAGTTATTTTCTGATCATGATTCATTGTAAAACAATATCTTGTGCTTCTTCCAAACATTAGTATAAACACAAAAGACTCTGAATTTAGCATTTTTAAAACAGCCCATAGAAAATACATATCACTGAAAACCGTTAGGTGCTTATCTTTGTCTGCAGAAGGTCAACGTTGGAATTTTGTTATTTACTTCTTTCATTCCTCATCTTCTATTCTTTTTCTTAATCCACTATCTCTGCTTTCACTGAAAAATACTAATATGGTTTTTTTGGAGTGCTTGCATAAAATGAGAAATATTTTGCACTTTAGTATTTAGTGTTCCAACCATTGCTTCTCTTCAGAGGTAGGTTTCATTAACAGAAACCACACAACTTCCTTCAGCTGCTCTACATGCTTGTAAGCAGCTCCTCATTGGCCTGTGGAAGAGTTGGGGGGGGGCTGTGGCAGATAGGGTGTGCTGTTCAGTATTTTATTCCTTTCTATGTGCTTGTTAGGAACAGAGTGTTAATCATACTAGGATACATACTGCATTCAGTAAGTCTCTTGCCATTCCTTCAGCAACGACAGATGCAGACCTCTACCCCATAGGCCATCTAGCTAGCACGTGGAGGTAGAGGGAGGATGTTTCTTGCTTCTGGCTCCCTGTGTGGCCAGCCTGTTTCTGGAGCACCAGGAAGAGACCTTGTGTAGAATGAAAATCTGTTCTCATCCCAAATATTTACTAGTCAGACTGGATTTTGTTAGCATGATTCTCCAGGTTTCTAAAGGACTGCAGCACTACTACAAAAAGTTTCAGCGACAAGGTTAGCTCAGTTTCCCAGTTTGAGTTTCCCCTAAGGGCAAGGCACTGTGGTCCACAACCTTGGTGTGAGATCAAGTAGCGCAGTGCAAAATCAGACATCAGAACAGCAGAGGTGCAATGCTGGGGGTGGGCTGTATCGGTTAGCAGTTATTACCACTTCTACTGATCACCAGGCCAACTCAAGTCAAATAATTGCACCATGAGTTCTGCTTTTAAGGGTATTGAAAACCAACAACTTGATGTAGTCTGTTACGGCAGCGAACCTTTGAAAGTTTCCAAATGCAGGTAATCAACTGTTAAATCAGAAATAGCAGACAGGCTATCACACACTAACCGTTCCTTAGGGCTTCCTAAAAAATGGACTAATAAATTTTATTAGCTTTCCCTATGACTACTGTCTCATATCCCTGGTATATGTGGATATATCACAGTTGGAATACTCTCAGATCAAGAGATTTGAGTTGTCTACCTCCATTGTAAGTCACCACTTCAGCAGAAGGACAAAGTAGAAAAGGAGGAGAGATTCTGTAAGTAGCAGCTATTCACATGGCAAATCTCAGACTGAGAAGTTATTTTCCTCCAGAGAAACAGAGTTCAATACAGCACTTGCATTTTAAGTACCACATATTCCATCAAGCATTCATGATTTCTGAGTAGTTTCATAGGTAAAAAGATCAGGCTTCATTTCTTCCTCTCCTGCCAATGCAGCTTGTGCATTGTCGAGCTTCAGTTCTGCAAACACATCCTTGACTTTACAACCTAAGGCAATCCCAAAACAATCAAGACAATTAGCCACAGGAATAGAGTTTAGCAATTGTAGAAGTGTTGCTAGACTGAGGCCTAAAGTCCAAGTTTTCATGTAACTGACTAAATAAGTCTCATACTTGCTCTTGGGCACTGAGCAAACAGAAGATTCTTGAGACCCAGGTGAGGTGTGTAGCATGAGGGGTCACTTTTGAAAACATTCTCTTTTGCTCAGCATACATCAACTGCCCTTGGTCAGGTTTCAGACTCTGGAAAATACTACAAGACTGTTCTGCAACTGTCACTGAGGGTCAGGTAAGACAACACTTGCCTTCCTCCAAATACTGTGTGTCCATGTCAGCTAGACTTCTGTTTGGGACTAAGTCACGTCTTCCCTGCCCTACTCTTTCTGCACCGATTCCCGGTTCATGTGCACGTTACAGTGCAAGTCCTCAGTCTTTTTGGTTAGAGTGAGAGGCACTAAGCTTGCAATATTCCACCTCTCAATCCTGCAGCAAGTTGTTTTCCAGTAAATAAGTCAGGTGCCAGAGCAAATAAATGGTATTTATGGAGGAAGAAAAGGAAAATTAAAATTCAGATCAAAGAGTTTTGGATTAAAATATTGGCCGATCAATAAAGTTTTGGGTTTTGTATTTTGTTTAAAAAAGTTGATTCATACATGAAAGTTTAAGGAATTGTTAAAACCCTCCAAAGCAAGATCTGTCAGGTCAAACAGTTCATTTAATTTAACCAGAAACTCCTTTCATCATGCCCCCAAGTCCATTATTTGCATAAATCTGACTTCTTTATTTACACAGATCTGTATTCTTACAGCTCCTTCAGATTCTGTATTATCTTAATTGTGTACATTATACAAATAAAAGTCAGTCTATCTGTATCTTGTCTGGCTTTATTTAACCAGCAATTTAGGGACTGTTCAGTATTAAGATACAATCAAGCTAACAGTCCCTGCTCCTGCAAATAGTTCCTAATCTCTGGAGAAGAACTTGCTGACATGAAATCTGCATTTCTGTGTTTATATATTTAGTCTTCACAGGGGGAAAATCTTCTGCAGTGAGGCAGATGGTAGGAGATACTGTGAAATTTATCGTTGAACAAAGTACATGAACATTTTATCATCGAAACTTTGAAGAGAAAATAGCTTTTAATAGGGTGGAAAGTTTTATGAAAAAAACCAATATCTGGGGTAATAGGCTGACAAACAAGACAGAGCAATTTTTCCCTTGTCTTCAGCAATAGAATTTTTTTGTGTGTGTTTTGACTGCTGAAGGCACAGGAAAATTTGTTTTCTAGTAACTTGATAAAATCCTCCAAAAATACAAGGAAGAGTTTTAAATAACTGGAAAAAATAAGTGGCAAAACTAATTTGTTTTCAGAAGAAAAAGAACAACCAGACTCTCCCCAATCAACACAACCTTATATACTAGGCTCTCCTTGTTTAGGAGAGAAGCGGTCTCAGAACGTGGGAAGGCTGCATTTTTGCTAGACTCAGGACAGCTCTCGGGGCTGCGGCATGCAGGATGTTCACATCTTTTTCTAGGGTTTTCTGTAAGGAGGTGATTTTTAAATGCCCCACACATTTACCCTGTTAAGAACAGCATCAAAACCCTGTTGTAGAGCTGACTGTAAGTAATCAGAGGATACTGCAGAGTACTGACATAATAGGCTCCCCTTGGCTTGTCCTACCTCGTAACTGTCTGCCATCTCTCATCCCCGTCAGAGCTGATATGACTGAGCTTCTTACTCTGGCACAAATAAAGAAAAATAATCCAGGCGAGAGCTGTCATAGGCCTGGACGGCTGTAGCCAACTCGCTGCAGGAGAGGAAAGGGCAGCTTTACCGGTCACAGGTAAACTAAGGAATTTGCTTTTCTCACAATTAGTTCACCACCTCAAAGAGGGATGTAAGAAGCAGGGGACTTTGAATGTCCTTTTTATCCCCAAACTAGTGCTTCAGCTGCACCCCCAACTTGCCCTTTGAGCTGAAAAAAGCTGGGATTTTGTACCAAAACTGGTACAGAAGATAGAATTTCCATCCCTCCAAAGTAGAGATAGTAAACTTGGCCATCTGTGAATTAACATGGGGAAAAAGGCTAAACATCAGTCTTTTACTGACCTGAAGGAAAACCAAGCCATGCAAGGGTACAAATACCTTCTAGAAGGTGTCAGGGTAAAGCAAGGGCTGGCGGCGCCGTGCAGGATGGGGAGCTGGGGGTAACAGGGCTGGCAGGGCAGGGGCCTCACCAGCACCCACCCCACAGTACCTGAGGGAGGCTGACCCGGAGAGCGTAGCCAGGGTAAGCCCAGAGTCCGGATCACTAGACAGGTCCCTGATGGTCAAGCAGGTCTGAGGTCACACTACAAAGTCAGCCAGCAGGTCTGAAGCTGGGGGAGCCAGACCCAGCCCTCCTCCAGCAGAGCTCCAGCTGGGACTGCAGGCCCAGAGCTGAGCTTAAACAGGGCTCTGGGGCCACGGGCAGGGTGTGGGTGGAAGCCACAGGTGAGGCTGGGCAGGGCCATTAAGGTCTTTTAGTGGCCCCATGGCTGTGGCACAGGCGCTACCACCCTGTGGTTGGAGATTGCATCGCTGTGGACTTAATGAACAATTCTGCACTTACCCTCTGGTCTTTAAATTGCCTGTAAAATTGAGATACATTTCACACTTCTTGAGTCAGGGTCATATATAGAATATATGAATCATAGAATATCTTGAGTTGGAAGGGACCAATAAGGATCATCGAGTCCAACTCCCTGCTCCTCACAGGACTACCTGAAACTAAACAGTATGACTGAGAGCGTCATCCAGATGCTCTGGCAGGCTTGGTGCCATGACCACTTCCTTGGGGAGCCTAGTCCAGTGACCTACCACCCTCTCAGTGAAGAACCTTTTCCTAATGTCCAATCTGAACTTCCCCTGACGCAGCTTCATTCCATTTCCTTGTGTTCTATCACTGGTCACCAGAGAAAGGAGATCAGCTCCTCCTCTGCCGTCCCCCTTGAGGAAGTTGTAGACTGTGATGCAGTCACCCCTCAGCCTTCTCTTCTCGAAGCTGAACAAACCAAGTGACCTCAGCCACTCCTCAGAATTCTTGCCCTCGAGACCTTTCACCATCTTGGTTGCCCTCCTCTGGACATACTCTAATAGTTTGATGTCCTTCTTATATTGAGTCGTCCAAAACTACACACAGCACTCGAGGTGGGCCGCACCAGTGCAGTGTAGAGTGGGACAATCACGTCCCTCAATGGGCTAGCTATGCTGTGCTTGATGCACCACAGAATGCTGTTGGCCCTTTTGGCTGCCAGGGCACACTGTTGACTCATATTCAACTTGCCATCAACCCAGAACCCCAGATCTCTTTCTGCGGGGCTGCTCTCCAGCCTCTTGTCCCCCAATTTGTATGTATAACCAGGATTACTCCAACCCAAGTGCAGAATCCAGTACTTGCTCTTGTTAAATTTCATATGATTGGTGATTGCCCAGCTCTCTAGTCTATCCAGATCTCTCTGTAAGACCTCTCTACTCTCGAGGGAATCCACAGCTCCTCCTAGTTTAGTATTATCGGCAAACTTACTTAATGTACATTCAACTCCTGCATCCAGATCATTTATAAAAAGCATTAAAGAGCACTGGCCCTAAAACTGAGCCCCGAGGAACCCCACTGGTGACTGACCACCAGCCTGATGTAACCCCACTTACTCTAACTCTTTGAGCCCGACCCATCAGCCCATCATTTTATTTCATACCATTGAAGATGTCTGCAGTAGTCTTCTGTGTACCCAAACCTGCAAAGCATGCAGCTGAATACTGACACACTGTTCATGGCACAAAATTTAATCCCACTCTCCTCTGATCTTCAAAACACTTCTGGATTTGTTTAGGGACTTTTTATTTTATTACATTTTACTATGAATGAAATGCATGGCTCTTTATCACACAACAAGGGAGCAGTGCTGCACACCTGATGCCAATGACAGTCTCCTGGAGGCCGGCAAGATTTTTGTCTGAGAGAGGATTGAATAAATTTTGGTCCTCAGTTGACATTAATCAGATGTTTCTAGGAAAAAGCTAGATACAGGGGTGAAGCCAGGCCGTTTTAAAGCCAACAGATGCAAAAAGATATTTTGGGGAAGTGATGTCTTCAAATATGACATTACAGACCACCACTATGAAGCAGAATTGGTGAGCAATTGCAGCGTATACAATTCACACAATCATCTTGAACCCGTTTCCCACATGAAACAGAGGAATAATACTATAGTGCTAATTATTTCTAGGTGAAACTCTATGTCACTTCCTACTTGAAAAGGGTATCTTTTCCCAATATGTCAAAAGAACAAAACCTAATAGTTTGATTCCTCTCTCAGATCAGTTGGAACCTAATCCTGTTACCGACCTCAGTAGTTTCACTCTTGAATTCATTAGGAAAATGAAGAAAATTGTTTCAGTGCTCGATATTTTATTTCAAGGATTGCTCGTCAGCAAAGGACCCTGGAACTGGAGTGACTTTTTCCAGACACTTGATACGACACAGTAAATTCTAAATCCTTTTCCATTTCTGTTTGCTGGTCAGCAAGCCCACACCTTCTCTTCAATGAAAAGGAATCAATCTCCTTTGAACATTTACTACCATCCTCATCTCCTATGTAGTAAAGGCTTATTTCATTGGAACAGAAATCTGTCCCACTAGAATATTCTGAGAGTTAGTTTGCATGTAGAGGATCCAACATACCTCCCTAGCTGTTTCTTCTGCCAGCAAGTCATTGTGCAAGCCCGATTTTGGAAAATCCCACAGTTTGTGGGTGAATCCGTACGGATGGAGGTGATGAGTGAAGCTTTTCATGCTCTCACTTTCAAAAATTCTCAGATGTCCTATCCTTGCTAGTACTTCCTCGTCAGACAATTCTTCATGAATCACTACACGCTTTCCGTTGTCACCCCACCAAAGGGACTCAAACCGATCGCTTTCAACAGTGTCCCAGAGCTTCTTCAGAACACTGAGGCATGTAGAGGCATCGCCTTTGCTAGAGCTCTCCTCAGATGAATTCAGATGCTCTCTTTTTGACCAGGGCTGCTTAGTCGAAGCTTGTAAAGACCTTTCTTCTATTGGAGGTCCAAAGGCAGCGTCACTAGCTGCTCTTTTGTCACATGCTGGACAGAGAGAAGAAATCGAGCCTGACGAATCAAACTAGCAATAGAAGTTTCACTAATTTCCTTTTTATGGTGGTTCCAGCAGCAATACTATTTAATTTGCACAGAAGGTCTTGTGCAGCTGGATTCCTAGTGGTGGTAGATTCATGCAGGCAGAGGAGGAAGAGGATGGCAAGCTCCTGTCTCTTGGAAATGGGCCCAGCCAATGCAAAACTGCTCAGCAGGATGAAACCAGCTGGGAGTTGTGCTGATTCTGCTGGTGACAATGCCTGCAGGATCCAAACAGCATCTCCAAGTCTCCTCCTATCTGGGACTGAATCCCTTCTCCTCTGCAGCAGCCCCTGACTGCAGAGAAATGCAAATTGTATTACGCCTCACCCCAGATTGTAGATATGGTACAGAACACAAGCTTTGAAAAACACAGCTTATATTCCTTCAGTATTAGTGTTAAAAGTTTATTACCCCACTTAAAGTCAGAGGATGTGCCAAAAAGTTGCAACAGAACATAATGCATGGGTAGCAAAACTTCCCAACATTAATGTAAAATGTTCTGACATGCCAGAACAATTAGACCAGCTCAGCTCTTGTAGGTAGGCTGGCAGAACAGTCTCATCTCAGACAGTGTTAATGCTGTTAGGCAAAAGTACTGTTTTATGAAGAGATGACATGAGATATTAAGTTCAGCTTTGTATTTATCATTGTGTTTTAAAGTTATTAAAGCACGAACAAGAAGTATACTAGTTCTTTATAATATATTTATAAGAAATAATATATATAA
>NW_009213551.1:19101-19961 GCF_000690835.1 Fulmarus glacialis | reverse complement strand
GGTACCCGGCGGTCCGACCTTCCGCGGGGGCTGCCTTCTTGCCTTTTTATGGCATCGGTTTGTGGGGTGTTCTTTTCTAGGCAGGAAGAGGTGTTTATTGGGCTAAAGCGGCCGAATAAAGCCCTGGTGGTGTCACGGCGTCGTGTCCCCAAAAGGAAACAGACTTTGATGAATCGGGAAGGGAACTAACGCGTTTGGGGTGTTTAGAGAGGTGCCTTTTGTTTCTAAAATTAAACCGTCGGTGGAAAAACGATCTTTGTTACGGATCCAACTTTCCACTCCTCCAGTTGAAGCTTTGTAGGCACAGGGATGATCCTGCAGATCCCCAGCAAGGGACAGAGGCTGAGGTTTGACGTCCTTGATTTCTGCGTGTGTTTGTACGAGGGAGAAAAGCAGAACTCTAGCACTTAGTACTTTTTACCCTCCTTGTGGTACTCTTCAAGGTATAATTTTTATATCTTTTCTTTTAAGGAACCTGGTTTTTTTCCTGTAACTGATTTTTGAAGGCATAGCCTTATCAGCAAGCTGATTTTTTTTTTTTCTTTCCTTAGTGCTTGCAGGTCATCTCATGGCTACTTATTTATTGGAATCTCTCTCTTAAATACTAATCTTTTTCTCTGTTTTCACGTTTATTAATTGCTTGACTGACTTTCAGAAATAGTGAAGTCCAGTTGTTTGCTTCCTGGTTCATAGGAGAGCGCACTCTCTGTATCTAGTGTATCTTCATAACTATTTGGGTACAAACCCAAAATGTGATACGATTTTATTTTAACAAAACAGTCAAATTCTGTATATTTTCCTGATTTTAAAAATCACAGAAACACAGGGATGTGCTACCATCTAGTTTTATTTGAATCAAC
>NW_009213551.1:8139-19070 GCF_000690835.1 Fulmarus glacialis | reverse complement strand
AGAGCGGTTGCTTTGGACTTCAGATTATAACAGATTCCCTTGACTTTTTTTGTGGGAAACCAAAAATGCCTTGAAGGAAATGTCCTCAAGACAAAAGTGCTTTTTATATTCTGGTCCAGAAAGATATTCCCATGTAGTGCTAACAGAAGTCTGTCAGTGGTTCAACTGTGAAGGCTGAAATTGGGGTTTAAGTGGTCTTTGTTGGTTCACTGCAGGGTGTGAATTTTACCCACTGTGAACAAATTTTGTGATACTATAGTACGCTGATAATCTCTGTGGCACTATTAAATAACAAGAGCCTACAAGCTTCCTTTCATATTCCAGAAGAAAAACCTGTCAGGTATTCAGTATGCAAAAGTATGCATATTATATTCCCCTTTTTTTAATGTGAGAATGTTAGTATGGTCACTGCACCCTGGTTCACAGAGTAAAGAGGCAAACACATTTTTTCCTTGGCAGCCTCACTGGAGCTCGTTTAGTGACTTAAGGCCGCAGGAGTGCTCCATCTGTAAGGGTAATAAAATACTTTAACACTAGTTAAAGATGTTTCTTGCTCTTAACTGTGGAAGGCTTCTGTATGACCTTCAGTCCGGTGGTTTGCGGACATTGCACAATCTTCGGTTTATCGTTGTGAGATCATGATGAGGTAGTAAAGTGGCATTGCCTCCATTTTATGTGTGGAATTTGAAGCATGGAGGCAGCAAGTGATTTTTCCAAGGTGGTGTAGGGAGTCTGTGTCAGGGCATGGAACTAGAATCTGAAAATGTATGTTCTGAACTTTTGTATCTTGCCCCTTAATGTATTTTCTTTTCTCTCCTGTATCTGGTTGTTACGCATATTTAAGTTGTGGGTATTACAGTATGGTAATTAATAATTTAAATTGTGGGTATTACAGAGGGAGAAGGACTGTGACTCAGTATTGTCTAGATTTCAAATTATAAGTATTACATATAAAACATTCTTTACTTCCTGATCAGGTTATACATCTGATACTTTTGATTTGTAAAGCAGGTACAAGTAGTGACATTTTTTCCCCTCATGTTTGCTGGTTCTAATGTGTGCAGTTCTGCTCCTGGGAATTTATGATGGCTATTGTAATCCATGTATAGGTGATTGTAAACACCTGATGTTTTCTGCAGCTGTTGGGAGCAAGGTCCATGCAAGAAAATAAGAAGGATTTCTTTCATTGAGTGTTAGCAGTACAATATACAGTACAATAAATGCCTTTTCTTGGGTCAAGCTAGGGGAGAAGGGACTGCCTTATGCCTTAGGGAGTGCACCATGAAACTCTCAGTCTTTGGACATGGAAGAGAGGAAAAGGAGATGCTGAACTGGTTTCACTGGTTTCAAGCTGTTTTCTGTCAAATGACTAACCTTCCCTTGTATCTTTAAGGCTTGCTTGAATTATGGCCACGTACTTTGCTGCTCTGCTAGTGGTGGCATGGGTCAGAGATCCTATAGCCTCTTTCTATGCCAGGGCTTAGCATGATCAGAAACTTGGTCTGGCCCACTGCATTTTATCTAGGGAAAAATAAAAAAATAGTTCAAACAAGTACTGATATTCCTATGACTTATTCTCCTAGCTCCCATCCACTGGTTCACAGCTGAGAACTTCCCTTTGTATTGGATGACCCATGGTGGGTTTTTTGAATTTAGGTAAAGTCTACGTCTGCAGCATCCTGTGGTTATAACTTCCACAGCTGCTTGAAAAAGGACCTCTTTTTGTTTGTTTTTGAATATGCTACTTAAGGGTTTCATTTGATTCCCCACCCGCAACCCCCAGTTCCTGTTTTGGGAGATGATGAAGAATTATTCCCCGTTCACCCTTGACATGCAGTCATGGCTTGACAGACCTGTATTATCCCCTGCCACTGTCTTTTTGCCAAGCTGAAGTCTTAAGTCTATTTAGTCATTCCTGTATAAAAGCCACTTCATATGGTTCTCAAGTGCGTTTTTGTACAATGGTTCCGTCTTCTGCATGGCCTGGGCTATGGGAAATCTCCTTCACGTGGAGCTGAGGCTTTCAGTCAGACCTTCGCTGGGTTTTGGTCCTGCTCTCTCCAATCCTGATACTTATATCCTGGCCAAAGTGAGGAGTATCTAATAGGATTATTCATTTAGATCAATTCAAGTTCATGCAAGTTCAAGGTTTTTTTTTTATTGTTAGAAACATCCTCTGTTTTTTCCTCTCAGATCTCACAGATACTAATCTGTGGATACGTTACTTTTCCCCCCCCCCAGTTGATTGACATTGTATAACTCTGACTTCCTTAAGTATTTTTATTTTATTCTAAGTGGGGTTTTTTTAGGTTTCATCTGTTTTTGGATCTCAGGACAACTGGGTCTATGCTGTGATCTGTCAAAATTGCTAAGTCTTTTTTTGTACCAGAAGGTAGATTATAAAAAAACCGCGAAAGAATAACTGAAAGCAGCCAGGGACTGGCAAGCACGATACATGTTTGAACACAACAGGTATATCTTTGAATGACAAGGTATTCCTATAGCCAGGGTGCTCATCTGAGACATGGATAGAGATCTCCATCTGCTACTAATTCCCTGTGGGACCTTGCACAAAGTTAGGCTTTTCTCTACACTTTGAAATTTAGGAGCAAATCCCCACACTTGACTCTAGCCATATCCAAAGTCTGGCAAAGCGAGACCTGTGCTCGTTTCATCTTCTCTTGAACCCTGACTTGAAGGATTCTCAAGCGTATGGGACAGAAGGACACTAAAGCATCCTCCAAAAGATGGTCTGGTCCAGACTATTGGGTAAGCAGGGTTGAGGTGAGCAGTGTTCTCCAGTAGGAAATACAGGACAGAGCAGTGTGAAAGTATCTTTTTGGGACTTGAAGGTTCATGTAATGGTATAGTCCTCCTGACAGGGTTTATTAGTCTGATTTAGCGTGAGTGTTGGTGGTTTGCTCCTAGACCTGATCTGACTGAGGATAGCTAGCTTTGATGTTTTTGCACCCAGAATATAGCTAGCATAGCAACCATCTCTATAGAGGTTTCCTTAGAGAAAACTGCTCACAAGTTTATTTGTAGAGGCTGCAAAGTACATTTTTGTACATGCTTTTATTTTTGTGTATATCTTTAACTTCCAGTCATACAAGGGCAACGCACATAATCTTCCCACGTGTAGTGAGGGTTAATGGTGCAAAGAAGGAATTTTGAGGTGCTCAGGTATTGTGATGATGAGGGCAATGTGAGTGCCTTAGATAAATGTGCATTTGTTCTACCTGGTTAAAAGCTTCTTTTAAAAACAAATCAGCATTACTTTCCAAAAACCAGGTATGTGTAACCCTTGCTCTATTTAAATACTCAACATTGGATCTGTAATTTAAAAAAAAAAAAATATTGCTCCTTTGCAGGTTCATTTAATATTCTCTTGATTGTTCTAGATGGTCCTGATATGAACAACTTGCTCAGACAATACATCTTTTTTGTTTTTCACATGAGATTTTAAGTCATTATGATTCTTTTTGATTAAGCAAAATCCAAGCTTTAAACAAATTGTTTCATGCATATGGATTCCATGTAGATAGGTACTTTAATTTTTTTGTAAGTGTAATAGAACAAGCAGCTTTTTGCTGATAAAGGACTGAGATGTGTTTAGTGACTAAAGAGCAATATGTATCAGAGGTCCAGCTGAGCACCTTTGCAAGACTAAGGTCTTTCCCACTTGAGCTTTGCAAGTGCTGGCAATAACCCAATCATGCAGCAGCACTGCTTCTGCAAGAGTTGATTTGCAGTGGCTTTTCAGACAGGTGTTGCTAAAATAAATTCAAAACTTCAGAGATGTAAAGTAAATAAAATTACATAAAACTGTAAAGGAAATATATCTCTGTGTAGAAGGACACTGAAAAACTTCACAGCACATATAGACCCCACTCCATCTTTTGGGACTTGTGGGTGCCACGCAGGGAAGAATAAAGGCCCTGGGAGCGTTATGTGTTAGCAGCAGTTAGTCAGTGACGATCAAACCTTTTATCTGGTGAAGAATGGTGGAGGCAGTTGGGTTAAACATATCTAATTAGATCTGATCCCTGAGTAATTTTTAAATTTAAGATAAGTTCATTTAAACTCTGCTTACATAATACAGTCATCTACAGATATATGTACTTGTTTGCAGGCTTAAGGTGATTGTTTAGGACAGAGGAATAAGATTATGCGTTGAATGGATATGTGCTATTAAGTTCAGATTGCTTTAAGAGACATTATTTTTTACTCAGCTTATTTTCTGTCCTCATTCCTCCTTTTCAAATTCAAGAATTCTTATGTCTGTGTTGTAGATAAGGCAATAGGCTGTCACCTATATCTGTCTCACTGCCTGAGCCTACAGGTAAAGTAATTACATTCTGATATGTCGCATGCAATAAATTTCACCTGTGAACTGCCACGGTTGCCCGTTAAACTGTGGATGTGATTTTTTTTCATGTGATCCGTTGTTGATTAAATATGAGTACTCCCCTCAACTGCAGCAATACTTACTTGTTAATTTAAAATAATAATTATCTGCTCAAAGATAACTTGAATACTCAGGGATGACTCAGAGATAACGCTGATGTGTGAGAGGAAAATTGACCAATGGAAAAAATCTATTGCTTCTCCCTAGAGGGAGAAGTCTGTGGAGTACAATAATATTCTGCCATGCCTGAAAACCCTTTTCGGCTTGCCGGACCATACTTCTTAAATCTAGCTGTAGAACTTGTAAGAGACTGCAAAAGTCAAAATAAAAGCTATTCCAAAATAAAAAGCAAGATAAAGAGAGAGTCCAGTGACCAAAGGGAGGGTACAGTGGTGTGGTGGCTGTATTTACGGCAGCTTAGTGCTCCGCAATGGTCTTATGTGCTGTAAAGCTGACAGCAGAGCGAAACACTTGAGTTTCGGGGTTTAACAGCTTTGGTCTTCTGTAAAGGTGGTTGTATAGTGCAAGCACAATAAAGGAAAATCACATATTTGTAACATATTGCTGGTAAACCTTCCGACTTGGGTCACAGTTTTGCGATGGGGTTGGATAGGTGCAAGTGGCAGCTCATGTAGACCAGATTGCAAGGCTAGGACATGCTTGGTGCATACTTCCGAGGCAACGGAAAAGTGGTTAAGAGGTAAGCTGGTCATGAGTCAGTGTGGAAGCTGAAACCTGGGTAATCGCTGATGCACACGATAAGAGCCTTTTTTTTCTGTGGTTCAGTCTTGTTCCCACTCCATCTTTAGATATGCTTTTATCACTAAGTATGTTTTAATATAGTAAAAAAAACTTCCTCACATGTGCCATATAAAACAAATCATCTTTTGTCGAGTTATGTATTTTGGTTTTTAAATTCCCAGAAGCCAGGAAAATATTTCCAGGGAGGAAATCAGTAGTAATTCCTACCATAAGAGGTCTAAAAGAGCTGCTTGGTATTATGCATCTAAGAGCTTTTGAAATTAGAAATGTGGTTTTGCAGTAGTATTCGCATAGAGTTTTTGTAGGAATTTTAAAATTCATTGAGTACTTCATACATAGGCATGTTTTGGCAAAATTTGAGTTATTCTTAGGCCAGATGGAAAAGTTTTGTATAGAGATTGCTTGCGGTTATTGCAGACTCATAGTAGCGGACAAAGATTATTGCTTTTAGTCAGCCTGTAAGAAGGATGGATTACCTCTGGTGAGAATTAGAATTGAGGACAGACAGGCCAGGCAAGGAAAATGGTAGATGCAGTCTGGGACAGAGAGGTCGATCAGGGACACAGGAAGGAAGCACCTCCTGTGATGTCTTGAATCCCAATAAGTTACACCCTTCTACAACTCCTTCAACTACTGCAGGCAGAACAATTAAATATGGTTTTGGGGTTGTACTTCATTGCAATAATCACTATGTCATGTGTTTTCCTTAAATGTGTTTTCTTTTCATGCAGAAAAAGAAGTCTAAGCAGTTCACCAATTTGTAATTTGGAAGCTTAAGTGATCTTTCATTTTAGGTTTTGTTTCCATAAATAAAATCCCCTACTTCTTTAGAAATGTTTTTTAAGAGGAAATATTCATTCAGTGCATTCAAGTTACACATTAGTCATTTTTCTTCTGATAATGCACAGGAGGTGAAATCTTAGGACCGTGTTACTGAGCATTAGCAGATACAGGGCTAATCATTTATTTTCGCTACCATTTCATGCTTCAAGCAATAGGAAATTAGAAAAACGAAGTGTGTTATTTGTTTTAAATGCTCAATGAGAACTCAACCCTTTAAAAAAAAGAGGGGATGGTGATCTCTTCTCAATCTTCAACCTTGTCTGTACGAGCTAATATTGATATGATGAGTTTGGTTAGAGTCTTATTGCTGGTTTTGTCCCGTGTCTCTGCACCTCTCTGAGATTGCTCCTGAAGCCTGTGCTGGTAGTCTCCTTTCTGTCCTCGGTCTGCTTTGACTATATTATCTTAATGCACGGTTTCCTGTGACTGAATCCTGAGGATCCCCAAACCATCAGCCAGTGCTTTGGAAGCCTGGTGTTGTGCTGTTGAATCCCATATTCTGTTCGAGATGGTTTTTTTGTTACATTTTGTGGCAAAAAGAGGTCCCAGTCAGCATGTCCCCAGGGACGTCTGAATCCTTAGCTCTGCCCTTGAAATTCGTCGTCCTGCGCATCAGTCTTGGGTCACTTCCCAGCACAGGGAAACACCTGCTTTGCCTGTGCTCAAATACCTGGATGAGGTCTTTTGCCAGGTTTTGAGTTTGGCTATCTTGTTTTGTGTAACTTTATTACAAGACTTTCCTTTGAATTAGAGAAAGGAAAACATAATTTACTTTTCCAAAAGAGCCAAGGGAAGGGCTTTATATTTTCAATTGTTTTATTCCTGTTAAAATGTTTATTGGTGTATGCTGAAAAGTGCCTTCTTCCCAATATGCCCTGCCATCAGTATGCCAATTTATTTGCATTGCTTTTGTGCCTCCAAGATCCTTTGTTATGATAGTGGGCTGGTTGTTTAGTGATCTACACTGCTAAATCATCAAGGCATCAGATTATCAGGTCTCTCCTGTAATGAAGTTGTGGGATTCTTGAACTTTCATCTGTAAGCAGTAGTCCACAGGTCCCTGAAGCCAAATGTGTCAAGCCAAAGCATTTCATGGGTAGCCTGTTTGATGCTAGGATTAGTTTAGCAGCTTAGTGCCCTCCCTGATTTGCTTTTCTTTCCTGGGTATAGGAAGACCTGATTCTTTCTCCATTTCCCTTTGTCTTGTCTTGTCAGTTTAAACAGTTGTTGACCTTTTCAGTCTGATCTGGTAGGTATCTGTGGTGCAAAAGCAGTGTTATGGTATGAGGAGACAACACAAAGTCTTTTGAAGCTGAGGGAGAGCAAGATGTCGGTGATGGGGAAAAGGGCACTGTCTTCCTAGTGTAGATCAAGATGTTCCCCATTTATTGTTTTTAACATCCTTGTTAGGTTTTTTAATTTGGTAATCCCAGTATAAATTATTCAGTTCTTGCTCATAACTATGTTATTAGATTACTGAATAGCTACCTTAACTAGTGTTCTCAACAGTTGATTAATAAAGGTTCATGTCAACATATTCTTAATCTGAAATATCATCTCTGTTTTTGCAGCATTGTCAAGATTAGAGGAAAATTACCACCTATTGCAAAGCCCCTGATTGAGAGTCATGCTGAATATCTGCTTTCTTTTATTTTAGATTTTAAAAAAATAAATTTATGTTGGCACTTCTGATACCTTTGCATTTTATCTTCCATTAGCAAAGAACATATGCCAGGTTTTCTAGTTTTTCAACTCTACAGAGCATATCAAACTAGGCAGAGCAGTATTTGAGGTGGGATGCAAATGCATTGGTCTGCATGGGCTTTAACAGTCAGTCCATTGACTTCGAGAGTTTGGCTCTATCCATGACTGAACAGGTCTACATTTTGGGAATTAGCATTAGTTCACTTCTTAGAATTAGAAATAATTTTGTTTTGTTTTCCTTACTGTACTATAGATGCAGTAGCTGTTAACAGTTTTTTGGCTTTTGAAAAGCCCTGTTTCTTTCAAAAGGACAGGAAGTGTAGCAGTGAAAGGTATATGCCCCTTTTTCACTGAAAGTTAATGTATTTTGATCCACATTCAAGAGCCCTAGGTTAACTGGCATGTCTTTCTGAAGTCCTCAGAGAAACCCACCAAGCCTTTCATTGTGTTTTCTCAGTCCAGAAAAAAAAAAAATCCTTTAGCTCATTAGTCTCGTTAATAAACCTGTTAAATTCTTCATATCTTGCATCCTCGTAGGAAGTGAGTTGTAGAAATCGAACGTAGCTTTTATTGGCATTCCTATTTTCTTACATGCACATATATGCATACGCCTGCAGACATACATCCTGTGGAACCTTTATTAGGTTATCTGCAAAAGTAGGTTGCTGATATTGGTCTTTCCAGTGCATGAACAATGATGCTGTAAACAAGAAAATAGATTTCCCTATTAATAGTATCAAATATCATTGTGCTGAGCTGACATTGATACAGCCCAAACAACCGCAAAGCGGATGTATGCTTTTTCTGCCGAAGGAAGCCAGGCTGGCTGGCATAGTGATGTTTTATGCCCATTAAAAAAGATATTAAACCTATTCTGGTTAGAAATCCGTAACTCCTGCAGTAACACTTGGCTTCAGAAACTGGGTTGGGTGCGGGTGGGTTGTTGTGGTCTGACGCTGAGCCTATTCTCTCAGCATATTTGTGGTACGGTGGATTTTGAAGCTTCTCAGCCAACAATGGAAACTCTGTGAATCATTTCAGAAAGATAAACAAGCAGGTCTACTGAATTAAGTATAGAGCTGAATAACATACCATTAGTAGTTGTTCTGTTGTTAGTTTTGGCTGCATAATTAAACTCTTAATTCTGCCTGAGATGTTTTTAGGTGTCATTGAGCTATAGACTTTCACACAGATTGCCAATCTGCAGGTGTGAATTTCTGTTGTAGTGTTGTAGAAACTGATGGAGGAAGTTTGATCTAGTTCAAATATCTAAAAAGTGCCTAAAGCTGAAGCTGTTCACAAGAGACTCCCTTAAGATCTCACCCTAAGATGGGCAAGCAGAATATTTTACATAAGCTATTTTCTGGAAATGTTTACTTTTCTCCATTGATTGTGAAAAGAGACAAGGATTGCAGGGTCAGACTTAGATGTCTGTCATCATTCATGTTTGAAGTTAGGTCAAATGCACCCCATTCTTGGGTTCTGACAGTTGGCTGTTCGGTCAGCAAAAGTGGATATGGGTTTTGACTTAGCTGCTTGCCTCCTAAAATGATCAACAGTGAAATAGGTGTGGTCCTCACAACTAATAGCATCAATTAAATTGTCGGGTTTTGCGCTGAACTGAGCTGACTGACAGCTGTCCATGCTTCCATTTCCAGTGCATGGGCACGAAGCACTTCAGGAACTGCTGCAGCGTAAACAGTACTGCCTGCAGGTGGGATTTGCTGCTTCTGTGACAGAGTGGGGTAAAATATTATATACCTGTTCTGGTCTACATCTGGGTGAAGCAGATGTTTCTCGCTCAGTAACTTCTACTAGCTTTTTGTAATGTGATTATGCTGGTAGTGCGTGACGCTAATACTGGAAAATAGATACAAATTAGTGAAGTAGGAAGGCTGATTATTTTTTTTCTAGCTCGGGTGATTTATGTTGCTACTTTATTTGACTTCCTTTCGTGGCAATGTCTCTTAATTCTGAGATTCTGGCCACCTGTGTATATAAATGTATTTTTGAGAACTGAGTTTTCATCTGACTGCAATTATGATCAAAATTGCTTAGAAATCTATCTTTTCGAGGAGCAAAACTATCGAGATGCATTCATAGCATTCATAATAGCCATTGCTTGCAATGCTGTGTTTATAGATAGACTGTGAATTCTTTGGGTTAGTTTGATGAACTTCAAAGTCTCTTGAATCTGGATTACCAACAAAGACATATTCTTGGTTTTATGCATTTTTATTTTCAGATAAGTGTTGCATTTAATGTTATTTATGTCCAGATACAGCATGGAAGAAGATTAAGAAAAGGGAAGCTGAACTCTTGAAATTGAGAGAAGATGTGGTATTTTGAGCACTATGTCTGTGCATGGCATATCAGAATAGAAGAAACTTTGCCATACATGATGTTTAACATTTGAGCTTTTTGGTTACCAAACCAAGACTGATCTCTCAGTTTGTTCTGATGTGTGAACAGTGTCGGAGTCCAATAATCTCTGACCAGCCTCTTTTAGATATTCCACGTGTGGAGGGTGTGATGTTTAGCATCTAATTTACTTATCTGAAGATAGTTGATGTTACATGAGATTTCTGATTTAGCAGAATGATACAAAATATACTGAAAACACAATATGAATGTAAGTTACGCGTGACAAAATAAAGCAATTGCAATACACAATTCAGTCACAATACCAGTGTGATTCCTATTACCAGTCTCTACAATATGCTCACCGTCATGATGCCGGGCATCCCCAATCACTGGGAAGAAATATGTGGGTTGAATCACAATATTCTGTATGGACTGGCTCAAAGCCTTTTGTTTTCATCACTGAAGGCAACTAGTTTGAATGTTTTCCCTCATCTCAAAAGAAGCAACCTAAAGCCCTCCTACAAAATTAGTAGAATACCCTGACCCAGGTCAGTCCTCTTGGGATTTATGTTTACTTCTCCTCCTCACCTGGCCTTACTGAATTGCCACCCAGCTCTCGATGCTGTTGTTGTAGTACTCCCAAGTGGAGTATGCTGTCATGGGTGAGCAATGCTTGTCTTGTGCATTTGTAGATTTAAGAGACAGCCTTTCTTGAAGTACTAAGTGAGAAGGAGCTATGTGGGGTACGTAACTATAAGTTACCTGACCTCAGACCAAAGCTTGACTTACTGGGAGAAACTGGCCTTTAGTCCAGAGCCAGGTCTCTGAAAGTGGCCTGTAGAATGGGGTA
>NW_009213551.1:0-8125 GCF_000690835.1 Fulmarus glacialis | reverse complement strand
AAAAAAAAAAAAAAAAAAAAAAAAAAAAAGAGGGGGGAGGGAAAGGATGTGGTGGTGTAAAAATATAGATGGATGGAAGTGCTACATTTCTCTTCCTTTCATGCTCTTGTCATTGTCCTGGTTTCGGCTGGGATAGAATTAAATTTCTTCCTAGTGCTGTGTTTTGGATTTAGTATGAGAAGAATGTTGATAACGCACTGATGTTTTCAGTTGTTGCCCTGCTAGTCAAGGACATTCAGCTTGCATGCTCTGGAAGAGGGTGGGAGGGAGCATAGCTGGGACAGCTGGCCCAGCTGGCCAACGGAATATTCCATACCATGTGGCGTCCGGTAGGCGTATTCCAGGAAGTAGCGATCGCTACTTGGTTATCGGTCAGCGCGGGTGGTGAGCAATTGCATTGTGCATCACTCATTTTGTATATTCTATTATAATTATTATTATTATTTTCCCTTCCTTTTCTGTTCTATTAAACTGTCTTTATCTCAACCCATGAGTTTTTCTCATTCTCACCCTTCCGATTCTCTCCACATCCCACCAGGGGCGGGGGGAGTGAGCGAGCAGCTGTGTGGTGTTTGGCTGCCTGCTGGATTAAACCACGTCAGTCATACTTACAGTAATTTTCATCTTAGAAGGTTGTATCATCCCTGTGTTTAATAGTCCCTGATAGACTCTTCTTCCATAATTCATCTAAGAGCTTTCAGGCTTCCTCACAGAGGTGAAGAAATTACTTTCTGAAGTCAGGCTGAGAGCACTAACGTGTGAGCTGCCAAGCAGTGGGTAGGATAGCAAGTGTGTGCCCCCTCTCTGCATGTTCAGTCTGTAATAGCTATTTTTCTGACTCACCCAGGATCATAGAATCATTAAGGTTGGAAAAGACCTCTAACATCATCGAGTCCAACCGTCAACCCAACACTACCATGCCCACTAAACCATGTCCCTAAGCGCCTCATCTACACGTCTTTTAAATACCTCCAGGGATGGTGACTCCACCACTTCCCTGGGCAGCCTGTTCCAAGGCCTGACCACCAAGGATGATAGTTGATTGTATAGGCACCCCGTGCCATACACTTTTGGGTCGATTTGCTTTTGTTTTGTTTTTTTTCAACAGCCAACTTGTCAATATGAATCAATACCTATTGCCATAGAGTTATCTCAGCTTGGTCTCAGAGGGATTTGTATCCATCACCACGTAGAAAGTAACTGTTTGCAGGTTGAAGCAATCTGAGCGTTGACTACTTTTATCTCCCACTCCAGGAATTTGTTCACCAAAACTAGTGTGTTCTGTCAAAATGTTCGATCCGCTCTGAGGAGGAGGAAGCAGCCGCAGGGAACATGGGACTGCTTCTGAGATGCAGAGTGATACAAGTCAGTTATGGACTCCTTTTCTGTCCAAGTGAATGCTGCTAACAGCATAATCAGTGTTAGCTGGTATGTTTGGAATAGCTGACATGGTGCAAAGCGTTGTGCGTTTCTACTGCTGGCTCTTTGTGCCATCTTTTTTTAGCCAGAAATACCAGAATTCAAGTATCTGGAAGCTGATTCACTGTCCTGCAGGTAAAAAGCCATGTGTTAACTTAGTGAACTCCTTTCCCTTGCACACGCTTTGAAGAAATAATTAGGGAGTTCTAAGTTAAAACTTGCTTTACTGCTTACAGCAGTTGTCGTTTTATTAAAGCCAAGGCCTTCACCGCTTGCAAGTGTGTAAGAGGTGCTGGCTATTAATACATCCCTCCTCTGATTACTGTGTTTAGTTCATGAAATAATAAACTGTTAGCAACTGGGAGGCATTGCTTTCTGGAGAATGCACAGTTTGTTTGTTTTTTTTTTGTTTTGTTTTTTTTTTTTAATTTTTAATCTTTGCCCTTGTAATTTGGAGACAGTTTATGGGTTTTCAAATGCTGCAGCACTGTATCTTGGAGACACTGGTGATCTCCTGTGCTTTTACTGCTGCTTTGAGGTAGCAAGAAAAATGGAAGCGGCACAACTTCTGATTTTATTGTTGTGATATTTGAATTGTATGAGTAGGATCGACACTGTAAAAATATAACTTTCAGTGGGCTGATACATTAAAAAAAAGAGAAGCAGGGTGGACTTGAGCAGAGGAGTGATATACTACATGAGAAAGCTGGTCTTCCTGCACTGACCTTCATTGCTGAGCTGTTCTTATGTTGTCTTCTGTCTGACAGACTTCGTTGCTAGGAATGAAGCCTCTCTGGTAACTTTTTTTAACACGTTTTCTTCCAAATATTTGCATTTATTGGTTTATTGGAGACCTGGTTCAGGGGGACCCTATAAAGTAACTCCATTAATGATTTCTTCCAAGTGTACTGTGAACGGTGGCTAGTACAACTCTCTGCCAAACATTAATGAAGGATTAAGCTAAATTGCAGCAGTACTTTTATAATCATTTTTGCAGAATTTCAGCTACACTGTTTTTCCTTTAGCAACATCATCTCTTACGGTGATTGCTAAAATGGTTATACTTTTTGGGATAAACAGCACATCTAATGTCCCTCCGAATTCAAGAATCCTGTTCTAACATCTACACAGTCCATTGAAAGTGGTGTCTTGCATAGGGAAAAAAACGTTGTTAGCTTTGGAAGAGTACTGTCTTCTGCTTGTTTTCTAAGTTCACCTGGCCCTGATCTTTGCCGATCCTTTTTATCCCCTTCTTTTTCTAAGAGGTTTCCCTGCTGACAAGGCATGCAAGCTTGGAGTTGGATGACTAGCCATCAGCTTAAAATGAATGCTAATTGGGTATGAAATTATCTGTAGCAATACACGGTCTCCATTATTTCAGGGTACTCCAGTTAGGAGCACAGCAGCCTAAGAGAGCTCTGAGGTCTGATAAAAGCTCCTACTAATACGTTGTCCTTGAAGAATTATATCTAATTCCTCCTCTTGATTGCTGAAAGAAATCTTGTTACCGAAAGATAACTTTTTGTGTGTGTCAACCCAAGTGTATGATTTCAT
The DNA here is from genome assembly GCF_000690835.1 of Fulmarus glacialis. NCBI lineage: Eukaryota > Metazoa > Chordata > Aves > Procellariiformes > Procellariidae > Fulmarus > Fulmarus glacialis. The sequence continues at coordinate 5,152 of NW_009213551.1, read as the reverse complement.
TTTCTTTACTTGTATTTTCACCTATCAATGATTAAGAATTTTTTTCGTTGTTTTTTTTTCACTGGCTGTGCCGTGAGTCATGCATATTTCATATGGTTGCTGATTATGAGACACAGAAGTCTGTTGCCTCGGTAGTTCAATTTACAGTTCTCTTGACCTTGTGAAGTGCATCTGGAGTGCTTCGGTCATGGGAGGTTTCTGTCTTGTTTTTACCTTGTTATTCAGCTGAGCTGCTTCTGTAGAAATTTTTGGTTAGTGACCTAAGAAATACCCTCTCTCCTGAAATACATGCAGTGAGCTGGATCTGTAAGGCAGCGTCTGATTGTACATTAATTGGTGGCAGTGGGTTTTTTGGACTGTTTTTCAAGAAACATCTTCCTATGCATCCCAGTTTAGCAGTTAGGTGATGAGATTTATGGTGCAAATTTTGGTGAGTTTGTCATCTCATTTTTGTCTTGGCTTACTTATTTCTCAGCTGGATAACTACTCACAGGTTGCATACACAATTCTTGGCTGGAGAATCTTGCTTGAGCAAATTTTTTTTTTTATTTAATGTGTGGTAAGTTTCATTCTCTTTTGATATTTGTTTGTACTTGCTGCAGAGTGAAGCCAATTCCACTTGTTTCACCTCTTTGTTTTCTCTCCCACTAGGCATACTAATAAAGGACAAGTACTTTTACTGAAGTGGACACTTACTCTTTACTGTGGAAAAACACTGTCCTGTGATTTTTAAAAAAAAAAAAAAAAAGATTAAGTGCCTTAAGAGCTTCTGGAAAGCTCTTTTGGGAAAGACAGGGCATTCAGTGTGTGTTGAAAACCTGCTACAACACTATCTTAAGATACTACACACGATAGCCACTGGTGACTAGGGCATGCTTCCAAGTATGAAATCGAAGGTCGGTATCTAGTTGCTTCATGTACTGTAATGTGATAAGCAAAATTAATCCATAACAGAAGATGTATTTTTCAGCAATAAATGTGGATTAGCAGTATCCTTTTTTCACGTAAATATTAAAACATGAGGTTGATTGTATTCACCCTGCACATCATTATGTGACTGCTTAGTCCCTGCATGTTGCCATTGAGGTCGTTTGTGCAATAAAATCAGTGAGGGGATCTTAACATGGTAAGAACCTGGCTCTGGCTTTACTATTTGTACTGAGCAGGACCTTTGGGGTAAAGGTTTCATAAACATTGTAACTCTACTGTTGGCCTCTGTGGGCAAAATAGCAAGATAAACCTTCCGGCTGCCAGTGCCTGATTTGTACCTCAGTTGAAGTTACAGACCTCCAAGTTATTAGTCACTTCTTAAAAAACCTATGTTTTAGGAACTGAGGGCAAAAGTCAGAAAATGATGATGAAATAGCACGAGTCAACCTGCGTAAAGAAAACCCACCCTGTCTCACTAAGTGTGGGGGTTTGGTCTTGCTGGCTCCTCAGATGTGCCATGAAGGAGAGAGGAGAGGTGGCTTCTTAGCGCTGCTCTGGTCCCATCCTCAGCACTTGGGACCCTGGGAAGCAGCAAATAGAGCTTTTTATTTCCTTATTTTTCAACAGTATCAAAGTGAGCTTTAGCAGGAGGTGGGGAATGTTGCCGCTGCTCTTCATGTTGCAGGTTAGCTGTTGTACTGCCTTGGGTGTGTAAATAGAGAGCTTTTCTTTCACGCTGACTGAACCTGGGAAATGTCAGCAGCTGAGGTGGGTTTCGTAGTCTTATGTGGGTGCTAAACTGTGTTAAAGCAGAAAATGCTTCACAGCTGTCACGGCGGTGAACACAGGCTGCATGACTGATGTGCATTGCGGTCGCTCGCCCCTTGCCACACCCGGGTGTTGGGAAGTGCCTGTGGAAAAGGAGGAGCTGTGAGAGTCCCCGCAGGGATTTGGTATCGAGTGGAATGTGGGAAGCCTGATGAGGATTTGGCAAGAACCGGTGGCTGTGTTGCATCCACTCTGTCCTGTCGTCTCTTTACATCCCTCTGTTCCTCTGTACCGGCAATAATTTATAAGTTTTCCACCAACAGATTTTGTTAGCTCGTAATCTAGCTGCCTGCTGCCTTCCTGGGGAGCGGAGACAGCTGCTGGCTGTGTGCTGACACGTTTCCTCTCCAGCGGAAGTGCAAGGGCAGCTCTTCCTCCATGCTGCTCAAGTTCGGTAATTTGCTTTTAACGTAAATCCTTGGCTTGCTGCTGAAAGAAGAGGAAAACCCTCTTTAGGTTTTCATCCTAAGCCTGGAACAGTAACAGTGGAGGATGAAAATGCCTAGTAACATTGCTGGATGAAAAAGACCCAATAAAGCCTCTTAATGTCCTGGATATTCCACTTCTTGGGCGGGGGGGAAGGTTGACCTTGATATGTGGGTTGGGTTTTTTCCTTCATAGAAACTCTCTCCATCTATGCTTTTATTTTATTTGACTTTGTGATGAGTGCTCATGTCTTGCATGATATCTGAGCAAGGGAAGGGGATGGAAATAATTCCTGCCGAGCATCTGTTCCTGTGAAAGCTGGTGGTGCTGTGTTGGTGGTGCTCTGGCAGCTCTCTCTGGCACCCTGTCAATCAAATGCCATCCCGTAGCAGCATCAGCATCCTGTGGAGCAGTGCTGCTGGAGCCTGCCGGTGGGCTGCCCAAAGGGTCGCCGCCTGCCCTCATGGGCTCCCTCGCCGTTGTTACAGTGCCCTGCATACATAGAGTTGTTATATCTTGGTCGGGAGTTTTATTAAATGGTTGTTCTTTTTTCTGACGTTGTCTGGCATTGATTTCCCTCTCTCCATAACTAGGGCAGTGAAGTTTCGCTGCTGTGAAGCAACTGTTCCTGAATTCATTGCAAGCATGTTAATGTTTGAAGAATGTCAGATGATTCTGAGATTTCGGTTAGAAGAAGTGTAAAATGATGCTTAGAAAAATAGTATTGGTTTGGATAAAGGTTTTCAGTATTTTTTTTTTTCTCTTCAATTTGAGCAATATGTTTACAAGAACAAATGTTTCCAGTATTTTAGCTTGGTAGAAACTTCAGCCTTATCGAGGCTTTCAATAATTTAGGAGTTAATCATCATAAGAATTTCCCTGTGGTATGGATAAAAGACTGCATTTTTCTAACTTGTTAAGCAAGTTCAAGCTTGCTGAAGCTCTGAAGTAACTTTTGCTTCATCTGTTGCTGGTTTTATAAATTAATTTTATTAATTCTGGTTTTATTAATTCTGTTACAATTTTTCTTAGTTGTGTGAGAAGGATTGATCGATCATAGAAACTGCTATGTCATATATGTCTAGATATCTACAGCTGTGGATGTCCCTCAGTTTTATTTTAACTGTTTAGGGTCTTTAGCATGTAAATGAGAAGCAACTGTAGAGAAAGCTGAACTTGTGGACTTCAAGCAGTTTCAGGAGAATGTACCAACTCAACAACTTACATATTTTTTTAAGTATGAATCTGTTTTGTAGAAGCCTGTTAACAAGAGTGGGAGTGGAATTTGGGAAACTGTTTTAAGTCATGCATTTTTTTATTTTTCTGAATAATTTTGTAGCTGCAAGTTAGTTATCAGCAGGCTTAGACATTTTGAGGTTTTTATGGAACATGAGCCTGTTCTGGAGTGTGGTGCCTGGTTCTGTACTGCTGTCTGACATCTCCCGCTTGAGTCAGCCCAGCTTCTGACTTATGTGCTTATAAAATAAAAAGTATTTGGGTATGGAATTTGAGCACATGAGTTTTCTACAAGAGGTTTTCTGGATCCTAAAGGGAGAATCAAGAGTGAAGCATCTATTGCTGAGCGTCTCCTATCTTCTGTAGAAGAGTGGAGTCTGTGAAAGGGCTGTGCTAGGGAGCTATCATTTCCCCATCTCTTGCTGTCTTTCCTGCTGGCAGTTCATATGAATACTGGAGGATGTTGGGCTGCAAGATACAAGTTTGACTGGTGGTTTGGGTTTTCTTTTTGAGGCTATTTCCTTCCTACCCATAACCATCCTTAAGATCTTTACTCCTCTGAAAACCATTATGGCATTTCAAAATTTGCCTTTGTCTTTGACCTACTCAGATCCTGTACCTTTCAAAATGGAGAATATATGTAGTAGTTCAAGGTCTTTTATGATTTCAAGGTTTTATAGCTACATGACACCTGAGAGGCAGGCTGCACTGCGATGCAATCAAATGTACTGTGCAAGTTTATGTGCTGCCACCCTGAATATACAACCTTCAGCCATCACTTCTGTGTTGTTGGTGGTGTGTTCTTGATTAAACAAAAAAAAAAAAAAGTTTTTGCATTGCATTCACTTTTGTAAATTTTAAACTATCATCTAGGCATCTGTTGTGGTGGCAACAGCACTTTAAAATCTCATTTGCAGTACCTGGTGTCATTTGTAGTGTGGATAACTCCTGGGCTGTCATATAGATCACTGGGTTGGTTTTGCTCAGGCTTGTGCTGCAGTTTCTTGATGAAAGTGCCTGTGCTCTCCCTGGGCCAGGGCTTGAGGGAGTGCCTTATAAAGCCTGACCCTTACTTGAGCAGATTAGAGCGCAGTATGTTTAAAGCTAAATATAGAAGAAGGCAGATCCTGTGTTCCTAGTAATTAGCTATTCAAGAGTCTCTTCTGTTGCACCGAACCTCTAGTCATTAAATCTGCTACAAGTGGTGAGTCTTACTTAACTGTTTTTTTTTAATCTTGTTCCCAGCTGTCTTAAAGGGCATATTTTATATTCACAGGGAACGGTTTTAAAATCCAATAGTCAAACTTCAGGTGTGTGCAACTCTTCTTGCAGTTTAAAAAGACACTGCATCAAAGGAAAGGAGAAGTCTAGTGCTAGAAATTTAGCATACGCATTTGTATCTTTTATAACAACTGGGAAACCGTACCAGTATGGCTGGGTTGAAGGTCAGGGTGTCATTCATTTCATTGCCCCCAAGGAATTCATTAAGGAAGTGGGCAGTGTCGATCCCAGCCCGAGGGCATGTTTGTGCTCTGAAAGAGCTGTGACAAGAGGATTAATTCCTACCTGCTGCGTGGTTTGCTTGACACTGTCTTTCCAAACCTCATGGGCTCCTCCTGCAATCTGTTGAAATGAACAGTTTTAGACCCACAACAAGGCGTAAGGTATTGGGGCCAAGCATAAAAACAATCAAAAATACCTGGGCTAATATTGTATTATTATATATTATATT
>NW_009213550.1:22380-29606 GCF_000690835.1 Fulmarus glacialis | reverse complement strand
GATTCTGTGATCATTAGCCTACAAAATGCTTCCCACACAACCAGGGGGAAGGGGGTGGGAAACCAGTGAAATGTTTCCAGAGATGCAGGCAAGAAAGCAGGAACCTTTCTAAAAGAACTAGCTACGTAGATACTGTTGCAGGAATGTGTCCTTAGACTGTACTTAAGTGAAAATAAGCTTAATAAAATAACTGCTCGTTAAAAAAAAACAAAGCCGTTAAAAAACCCACTAAAACCAAAAAGGAAACAACAAACCAAACAAAAACCCATCACCCACCCACACACCACAGTGAAAAACAAAAGCAGGAGATGATGAAGTAAGATTTTTATTATGTTCACAGACCAACACTAGTCACACATAACAGTACCATTATTACAGTAATTACCATGAATACGGTACCCTGGTAGAAATATTGGTAATTTCTTCCTTTGGGCAAAACTGAAACTTGGACTGTTAATCTTCTACCTGGGTACACAGACCTCCTCGCATTGGCTACCAGTACCTTCAGGCTCGGCACCCAGGAAGGAAACAGTCACTATATACTTGCTTTATTTCCCCAAACTCCACAGTGGAGGAATACAACCTGACACTCCATTTTTACCTTCACAGCATGCAACCAAATAAGCTGAACGAATATATGGAATATTTCAGCCTGCTGCTGCTAGAGACAAACAAATGACTGCCCTGGGATAAAGAGGAAGAAAGGGAACTCAGAAAGAGATGTAAAGCACCGAGTTATTGTGAATTATGCTGGGCCAGTAAATTTTATGTATAACATCCGAGTTATGCCTGAAGGCATAATCCAAACTACCATATCTAGCAGGGTAAAGGCAGATTATTCAAGCCTTCAGACAACTGTAACCATTTCCATCACCACCGTAAAGGCAAGTATTAACAAATGTGTAATATGCAGATATCTTTATGGGAACTGCAGTAAAACTCTAAAAATCTGAAGGGTTACTCCATTTTTAATCTTTCTCCATATTTTAAAACTAACAAGCTTGATTTCAGAATCCTACTTTTAAAATGAACAAACCCTCATCTCAGCTAAACTAGCGCATCACTGAATCAGATATTGAAATGAGTATCTGTACTATTATATGGAGTTTAACAAACACGAAGAGTGAAAAAATTAATCATATTATGTCAAGGTGTCTTTTGAAAATGTACTAATGAACAAACTAGTTTAAGAAGTAGCTTAGTTTCAGTTTATGGTTTTAGATCTATGGTGTCCCTTCATAATTTCTTATTAAATAAAGTACATTGCTTCCCTTAACGCCATAAACACATTGAATTAATAATCTAAACTTACCAAATAGTAGCCAACTGAGTCTGTGAAAGGTTTGATTGCAGAAGGGCATTCCTTGCTTGAAATCCTTAGTGAAAGTGTAAAAGATTTTAATAAAAATAAATACTTTGAACAAAGATTCACATGTAGCAAAAAATGGGTCATGAAGTGGGGCATGTTTATTTTTAATATTAATCTAATCCATTTTCATCAGTGGCTGACAGCTGGCATTACTTCCAGGCTTAACAACAGGCATTACAATCTGAACACAATAAAGATGTAAGTATTCTTGTGTACTTTTCACTCAGAGCACCTAACCAAAAACCTGACATGAAAAAATGGATATTTATGGTAATCCCCACAGCTGTTACAAAATCACAGCTGACTGTCTTCCTAAAGCTTGAGCTAGCATGCTGGAAAGCTGTCAACTTTCCTTTGATAGCAAAGAACCATATACCTTTCTATGCAGGTCGATAAAACCTTCAGCCCTAAATCAACGGAAGAAGACAAAAAGCATTGAGTGTCTTTCTTGAAAGAGAGAATTGTCCTCCTTTTTTGTAGGCTAGGAAACTGAGACAGAGGCTTGGTAAGTGCTTATTCAAAATGGGAAATCTAGTAAGCTACAGACATACATACTGACTTTATATCTAGTAATTGCTTGGCCAGCGCTCTACTCGCTGCAGTACAGTGAGTAATCCAGTTCTGTAAGAACTTTCATAAAGCTCTACTCTTCTATTAAACTTTGTGTGAAGTCTTTCGAAACCACCGTAAGGCCATGGCACAGCACAAATGTCACTGAAAATCAACAAGGAATGACTCCCTTTAATTATTTTTGAAAAACTCCAATCAATGGCTGCAGTACTGCAGTGTCTTTCCTGAACTGCTTTCTCTGAAAAGATAAAGTCCAAATATCTAAGCAATTATTAATACATATACATAGGAGCACATGGCACAAAAATGATTGTGAGATGTCCCCCATTTTACAAAGTCATAAGAAAGAATCTCAGTCCAAAAAGTGATGCTTGAAAAATGACTGCTGACTTCATGGAGCTAACCATAACAGCCTTATGGTTCTCAAGGCTCTTCTAGGTAGATCCCACCACTGCCACTCTTCTCTTCTTCCCCTCAACTGCTGCCTCCTCAGGCCCCTCTAACGCAGAGCCCAGGCCAATAAACTGATAACCATTTCCATTTCTTGGCTGACTGGAACCAGTCGCTGAAACCCACTCTCTCCTGCGTAGGTCTGAATGTCAACAATTTCAGCTTTTATTTCATATGGAAGTTAAATGCTAAGCTGGGATTCCATTCCTCAGCCTGGAACATTCCAGAGGCAGAAGACACTGCCGGTTTTCCCTCTCCATATCAAATGCCATACTCACCTGATAAATATCCACTCATACTTTTATCAAGACTGTTAAATTTCTGTCTGTATTTTAATCTGGAAGCCTGAGGAACCGCCCAATCTGAAGATGCAATCTTTGGTGAATTCCCAGCTAGTGAAGCACTAGAGGAAGAATTTGAACTATAATATAATTGAAAGGAAAAAAAAAAAAAAAAAAAAAAGAGAGAGAGAGAAAGAACGAACTCTAAGTTACTTGGCTTAATAAACAGCATTGGAACAGAAGATATAGGGCATCTTCTGGTAACATGAAACAAAGTTTTACCTCTGCTAACTTGCTATAAGTATTTTCATCACTAATATGGAATTTTACTGTGAAAGTAGGGACACACATCTAAACGGAAACTCCTGAATTCAAGATCCTGTTCCCTTGGTATCACAGGCACTTATGTCATATAATTCATCAGTCCACCACTGTAAAATAATACTATCGGAAAACATCTCAACTTTCATAAGAATGTTTACAAGGGCTGTGAAGCATTGGGCGGATACCTAAGTAACTTTAAGAGGTATGCAAATGAATAACCATGAGCATAAAAATTTATCTGATAAACTCATAACCAAAAGCAGCTTCTAAAGCTGCTGAAACCACTATATTCCACCTCTACCTCTTTCTATCAGTGACAATGACAGGCTGAATGGAGTTTTTCAACTCATTCAGCTTCTGCAGAATAGCACTGATGGAGGGTTTAGTTATACCTACAGAACTTCTACCTGCGATTCCCAGCATTTTCAGTGTCCCATCTTTGAAGATCAGACAAAAACAGATGCATCCAGCCTGTCTTGTTTAAGGTAATCCCCTACTCTGTCAAGTAAAAAACTATTTGCAGTGTTATTCAAGGCAATAAAGAATGCTGATATAAACAAAGCCTTTTGGGCACAATGCTGGATAGACATCCTTTGCACGGAATTAGATAACATTATGGTGAAAATGCTGTCAACAGTAATACTGAAGAAGAGCTACTCTGCAACACTACAACACCAGCAAAAGAAAGCTTTCCAATTAAAAAAAACAAAACAAAAACCAAAAAAAAGGTGATTACAGGCACACACCGTGACTACAGGCACACACCATGCCTACAATCACCTTATCAAACATCTGCTAGCATCATCTGTCTGTCTATGTGAGGAGCCCAAGTTAGACATGGTTCATCCTAGATGACTTGTATCAGCAAAGAGGTGCAAGCACTTCTGAGTCACCTTCTAGAACTGAGCTGAGGCTGAGATGCCCTCTGGATTGTCTTTTGGGAGACTGTTCCCTGGATGCCCAATTGGATAGATAAGCCTAGTCCCTCACTTTGTCTATGGCAAAGCTCTAAAATCAGTGAAATAGAGCAGCTGAAGACAAAGATTCATAATCTTCTATTATTCATAAAACAAATTCATGCATAAATATTTATAACAAATACTATTCTTACATGCCTGCTAATTACATGGTGCCCTCTATAATGAATGAGCACATCAATCTGTAAACATTGCTTTTATAACCACTTGGTAAGTTTTACTTCTATTTGCTAATGAGGCACATTCCCTTCTTTCTGGCACCACTTTCTCTCATTTGAACTCCTCACTTACTTCGGATAGTTTTGTCAGATTTACTGAAAATATTATTTATTATGCATATCAAAACAATCTATTTTCAGACGTGGTAGGTCATAATAGATAAGACTAATTTTTGATGAATGTACTTTGAAAATAGAAATATTCTGGAAGTTTTGGAAGGCATATCACTCAAGTTTAAGATATAACCATTTTAAACTTAACTTTCATACCTGCTAGATCCTAAATCGATTAGTGACTGTGCCTTCTGTATACTAGTACCACCAAACCCTCCTGCCATGGGACCTAAAGAACCAGTATGAGGCAGCGCTGAAACAAACAAACAAAAACAAAACCAAAAACTGTAAAGCAACCGGATATAAGGCAATGATTTGTAATAAACACTCAAGGCTTTGATAGAACTAAAAAACTAATCATTGCCTTGTTAAGATTAACTAGTTAGAACCAATTTGACAAATCTGCCCTTTGGAAAAAATACTTTTTTTTTTTTTTTAAAAAAAACCCAAAAAACCTCACATGCAAGTATTATCATTCCTGTCTGAAATTAGCCATAGAGAAAATAAGATTCACAATTCTGAAAGCGAGTACTGGACTGTACTTACTTGAAGAGAAAGGTACAGACAAAGGCTGCAGAAGGCTGGATGTTCCATTTGGCAATGAGGAGGTACTGACAGAAGGCACCAAGGGAGCAGAGATAACCAAAGGAGGAATGGAAGTCATGGAGGTCAGAGACATGGGAGCTAATGGTGTGATCGTAGACATAGTCGTTGGCATGGACAGATTTGGCATACTACCCATCCCTAGAGCAAAATCCAACAATTCATGATTTAATACTGCAGAGGCTCCAGCAAGAAATTGACTCCATTATGCTAGGCAGAAACTACACAAAGCAACCGGCGTCCAGAGATACAATGAGCTAAAATAGATGCTTATGTATAATATTTACTTTTTCTCTAAAGTTTAGACAAGACAGCTCAGAGGAAAATACACTGAAGAACATGAATTTAATAAAAAAAAAAAAAGATCCTTACAAGAAATTAATTCTCAAGATAGATTTCGCTAGTATTTCACAAAAGAATAAGATCTAGTTTTCTACAATTGCAGCTTTAACTAGTTCTTCAACAAGCCTTTCCACTTCTGGCCCCTGAGAGAGAATTATAATGCAACGCAACAGTTGTGACAATCCTGTACAGGGAAAAACTGGAACAGTTTCTGAACTAAGTCTGTTCCAAGTGTCAGCCTTGGAAGAATCCGTATGGGTGAAAAGTCCATACTTAGGGACCCATGCCTAGCAAATGGTTTCTTTAAGGCAGTTGCCTGAAGTGAATAAGTGCACTTGAATTACTGGCTGAATCTTGTGGAAGACAACAGTATGCAGATGCTATGATGGAAGGTTAATAGTAATCGTATGCCAACCACAGCTATCTATAAATGCATACACTTGTATACAAACACACAAGATTTGCCAATGGGCAGATATTTTAAATCATGTATGTAATTAATATATGCATACATTTAATTTCAGCATAGAAGTAAGCTAATTTTGTAATCCAGTTGAAGTCATTATGTGTATTTTGTTCTAAAAAACAACAAAATAACAACAGGCATGCACTGAATCCCAAAACACCATCAGAAAACGAATCGAAAGTTAACATAATTATATTCAATTGATCATATAACCAAAATAGACAATCTGATTGATTTTGAAAAAAATATGTAAAATAAGTGTTCTACCAAAACTTTGACCTTTACTAAGTTTAACTTTAAAACCCCCGAGTATAAATAGGTGAATGAGTAGGAGTGAGACAAAAAAAGACCTTCACAGTACAAGATGACAGCCTGCAAGTCAGATGGCAAATGTTAATGGCCTTCTTGCACCTTAGGTCAAAATTAAATAGAAGGTTTTTCTTTATTATTAAATGTCTTCAAAGAATGAAATTATCAAAATGTCAAGAAAGTGAATTTGTGAATTTCCTAAATCAGAATATCCTTGGTGGTTTTTTACTGATTCATTCAACTGTCATGGTCAGATTAATGCTTGTATTTGGCTGCAATTAACCGTGGTTTTTCACCTCTGAACGCTAAGTAATTACATATTCATAAGTACCAAAGCGAGCTGACATTAGCGGCGAAAATACTGGAGTTTGTTTCATGACAGGAGGGAGAATCGCAGGCAAGTGCTGTCCTTGCAATTTCAGCTTGATAAGTTTCATAGCTATAGAGAACTCCTGTTGATCCATTTTTCCATCCTTGTTCAGGTCTGATAGTGTCCTTAAAAATAAAATAAAATAAAATTAAATGTAAAATCCCCACAAGGAAGAAATGTAAAGTTAACTTTTTCACTTACTGAGAAGCTTTTCTATCAAATTTATTTACTGCTTTTGTACAACAACAAACTTAATGCAACCATCTGTAGATTTTTTACAACACTCTCAGCAGTTTGCAAATCTTTATTTTTCTAGTTTGCCAACCTACAGGTATTGAAGGTCAACCTGGACTTCCAAACATAATGTTCATCTAGCTGTATTAAGTATAATTCACTGGGTAGTCTTCTGCAGAGTTCAGTTTTAAAGTTGCTGTATATTAAACACAAACCTGAGCAAGTAGGAAGACACTCGGAAAAGCAGTAGTCTCCTGCTCAGTGGATACACTTGTTGCTACAGATACGCCTCCGCTACGCTTCCTTCTATGTTACTAGACAGACTAATTATTTTAAATTAATGTCTGGTAACATAAGGAATTAATGCAAGAATCTGAAACAACAGGATGCAGAAACCTGCTAAAGGCACTATATACCACTATGAAAACTGCATTAATTCACAGTGGTTTTTTTAAGCCTGATACCCACACTGTCTTCCTTTGACACTTTTCCAAATAAACTTAAATACAACAGGAAATATATGCAACAGTGCATACATAAACAGACAAAATTTCTGGTTAGACCAGGCACAGGAATGTAAATAAAATTAGAAGGGGGGG
>NW_009213550.1:9316-22349 GCF_000690835.1 Fulmarus glacialis | reverse complement strand
GGGGGGGGGAACCATCAGACTTAATATTAAGCTACATTTTCCCTTTCATTCTGTTACTATTCAGTATAAAACCCCAAGACCCTATGCAAAAATTTCCTTACCACTCTTTTCTAGGCACTTTAAGTGTCTGAAGAAGAAACTAACTTTGCATTTAGTTAGTTTCTTTAATATTCTTTCACAAGTGAGTTGTTCTTAATAATTAAGAGCCTCTACCCTGTGTCTTTTAGCACGTGTACATCTTGATTAACAAGCAAGTACCCCAAAAATGAACATAGTATTCTAGTGAAGACTGAGGAGTTACAAAGAAGAAAATGTCATGTTTCAAGTGTTGCAACTACCACATATATGCTGCAAAGAACAGCACTTTTTCCAGTTCCTGTATTACAGCATTGGTTGGTATCTTACAGTATATTATAACTGATCTTCTGCTAACATTTTCTGTGGCTTTCCATTTTTTCCTGTCTTCTACTTTCAGTGTATTCTCCACTCCCAGTTTTAAAGTGTTATTTTTTACCTCTTTTTCCACATTATTATTTAAAATATAAAGACAAGGCTTAACAATGACCTTTGTGGCAGTCCAACAGGCACTTTCCTCTATGAAAGCCTTCCAATTTATCATTGCTTTTTGTTTCAAGCACTTACTATAGTTTAAAAAGGCTGTGTTCAATACGATTCAATTTCAATTAACATCATAAGAAAGATATAAAAGATAGTGCTTTTTAGTTAAGTGTTGGTACACATATGGGCTCAATCCTTCCTCTAAATTTAATAAAATTAAAACAACAATTCAGACAACACTCCTACTTCGACTGCTGAAAGCCTCTTTGAGACAACACAACATACCAAAGATTGAATGCTACGCATCTCCTAATACTATCTTTTTTTCTAAAAAAAAAAAAAAAAAAAAAAGGTAAAAGAATACCTTACCATATTTCAGCAAGGATGGAAGCTGGTAGACCTGATTGCAAAAAAAAGGTACGTGCTTGATCACCTATGATAAACAAGAAAGACAGACAAACTTTTACACTACAGACATAGATTTTCAGAAGACCTCAGCACTCTGTTGTGGGACAGATTTTCAAAAGGAATCAGCAAGCTGGACGCCAAGCTTTCCAGTTTCGTACCACCTAACTCCTTCCCTGGTGACAGCGATCGTCAGATACCCATGTATTCTGTAATTCTGAATCTTTGCTCCGAGAAGTGATTTCAAATAGCTATAGAAAGCTTTAACAACTCACAAATCAACAGCTGCCGACAGTTTAATAGATGCAAGATTTAAAGAAGTAAAAATTACTGAAAATTTAGTCCCGACCCAATTACTTTTACAGGAAAGGATGTGCATGCTATTTCTTTCCTTCTCCTTCATCCAATCTAACTTCAACCAGTATTGGCTCTCTTGAAAAACTGGAAAAACGTCGTGTTCTAAATAATATTCTGTTCCGTCAGAGAACATCCGCTGTTTCAGTATTTCAGGAAGGGAATGGGAACTGTTGTGCAATTCCATACCAAGTTCCACATCAATTGGTACTGATTGTGCTGTTAAACAAACTCTTAAAAAAACACGGACAGTGGTGTTTATTCTTACCTATGAGCAAATTACAGATGCTTAAAGCTAAGACTTCAGGTTATTCTTTCAGCTCTCTCTTCCCTCATACTCATACACAGCCTTTCATTTCAAGCACTTGCCAAATAAATCATGAAGCCTGCAGACGTACGTGCAGGTAAGAGCCCAGATGTGGCCTAAGGGTAATCCCTGGGACTGCATAATTTTCAGCTGGTGGTAAAGTACACACCAACCTCCCAGAGCTGTTTGGCCAAAGCAGGAGTTACGTATCGCTAAGCCAGAAGATGTGCATGTTCCAAACAGACAACTTCCCACTCTTGCCTCAGTCTTTTCTGGACCAAAATGAGGAAAAGCAGGGGCAGTGGAGTGACCAGATAGGGCATCAGCAGATAATTGGGAGGGTAGGAGTCATCAGGGCTGGTCTATAGTGCCCACCCACACACAAAGAACAGGCATTCTTAAATTAAGTCGTCTTCGCCAGTGCAATCGAGCCTTTTCTCAATGTCACAAGTAGATTCTTAAATTTAAAACCTGCGAATTCTGAGGTGCGCAGCAACATGACCCAATTGCTTAAGAGGAGAAGCAGCTGAATGCAGCTGGAACTGACAGCAGGCCATTGCAAAATGCCATTAGCCTATCCAGAACTCGCTGAAGGCCCAAGGGTTAATAAAATTCAAGCAGTCATTAACAAGGACAAGTGGTCAGCATCTCTCTCCCTGCCTCCTCCCGCAAAACAAAGATATCTAACAACACAGTACTAACACTGTTCAGACAGAGGAGAGCCACTTCTGGTGTCTCTGGCATCACTTGCCACAATAGCTACTGTAAGTGCTCCTTGGCAGCCTCCCATCTAAGCACGGATTTCGCCCGATACTCTTTGTTTTTTGAAACTAGACAGAATGACAGCACATAACCACTAGCTGCAGAAGTGACAGGGTTAATAAAGAGTGTTCCTGTGCCAGAATTTAGCCCAAAGGTTGTAGAAATAACCCACGTCTGTTTGCCTGAAGAGCATGGTCATTATTAGTCACACAACAAAGGGCTAGAAATAGGATGTAGCTTTCAAACTGTTTTACAAAGGTACTTATGTGTACACAGAAGTTAACGTGTAATGCGGAATCTCAGACCAACCTGTAATGTAGCCTCCTGTGGGTTTAAGGCTATCAAACTGCTTGTCATGCTTGGCCCGCTCTTCAGAGGTGATGGCCCATATGTTTGGACCTCCTGGGGAAAAAAAAAAAAACAAACCCAACACTGAACAACCAAAGAGTTTGAAGACTTTCAAAAATAAACACGTCACTTGCAATATAAAAGCTTGGCTTCTCAAGAGACAAAGTTAGATCTAGACACACCCAGCTCCTACCAGTTTGGCAAGGACGTTATGAAACACAAACCTGCTTCCCAGATGGCAAGGGCTAGCTGAGACAATTCCTCAGCTAGATTGCTTTACACTCGGCTTTCAAACAAGCTCTGTTGTCCTTCAGAGCTGGTGCAAAGCAGTTTCCTGTTGCTGATGATTGTTTGCAGCCCAGGCAGGATGCATGTTGCTCACCGTACCCTGTGTGAACCAAATACTCCCCTGGTTCAGCGGTAAACAAATGGGATTCAATGTCACTTAAGGGTTCCCATGCAGAGGGCTAACACCCTACAGCTGCCAAAAAGACTCATGCTTCGTCTTGCCAATACTCTAAAACCAAAATTGGGACCGCTAACAAAAATATGTTGGTTTTGTCTGACAAAAGAGTAACATTCTGGGTTGTTTGTTTTGTTTTTGTTTTTTAAATAGCATATAATTTCAACCAACCATTTTTCAATGCATAAAAAGAAAAAAGTATAAAATATTACAGCCTCAAAGTAACAAAGAGAAGTTGGAAGAAATAATCATGTTTACAGAGCTGTGCTGATATACCAGGCAGAACGAGAGTGACTTTCAGAAACGCTCCAACCTGCTGTATAAAGGTCAGGGTGTGTGTCCTTTGCAGGAAAAGCAGTTTGCCAGAAATAATTGGGTTTGCTTTTGGTTTTTAAGTAGGAGGAAGTTTTAGTCGGGAAGTTCTTGACAAAAACGTAATTTTTCAAATCAATGAATGCAAGAATTAGCAGAAATTCTGAATGGAAACTCCCAAAACAGCATTAAAAGGTTATTACTTAAAAAAACACCTTTAAAAATACATTCTACTCAGTATTACCACTTCCAAAGACCTGTTAATCTGTTCTTCAAGTATTTGTATTGCTCACTAAAAGACACTCAAGAGAATAAATAATCGTTCTAACAAGATATTAACAAGTTGCTTTAAAAACCACAGGACTTTGAAAGAAAGTTACTATAAAATGCTTCCTCTTTTCCTTCATAAACCTAATTTCAAAGCTTTGAACCTACAAAACGTCAACATCTCTTTTCACTGTTTTTCCAAAACTAGTAATAAAGCTAGCAGACTGCAAGCTGACATACATGTCAATACACACATATTAATGATGTTAATCGCCCTCTTGTCTGCGTTTATCCATATATGCAAACACATTTTCAAAAAGATCTAATGTCTCCTCTTAAGGAGGTCCTGTTAAGACCATCATTCTCCTTTCATATTTACAAATTGAATTCTTCACCCCTGCTGCTTAAGAGGGATAAATAAATAGTTAAAAAAGCAAACCAAACCAAAACAGAAACTCACTGAGGATATGAATGACAAAAAAGTTGGGAAGGCATTAGGATACAACCTCTAAGCACTTGAATTTGGAGTTTTGCTTCCCTCTCTTCAGGATCTACTTTTTTTTTTTTTTTTAGTGTGGCCTCAATTAAAGGGTCTTCTTGCAGGCTGCCTGCAAAACTGCTCTTCAAGAACCCCCCTTACTTCTCTCTTCTAATTAAAGGAGTCTAAATAAATCTAGGTGAGATACAGATAATAAATTTAAATAAATCTAAATCAGATGCCTAAAAGTTGATGTACAAGAATTGCGATAATACACAAATGAGGACAACTTACGCCCAATGGCAAAAATCAGAGCGGCACTCAAATCTTTTTAAAATGTTAGTTTTAATGTACAAATGGAAAGTGCATAATGTGGTTAAAGCTTATAGAAATTATCTTGACAACATGAAGAAGAGTTCCTAAAGCCATGAGCAGCAACTTCAGAAAACTTGACCAGTTTTTTCATATATGGAAAATAAAATATTAGCAACGTCACATTTTTGTTATATGAAATACGATGTTTTGATCATCTTTTGAAGCAGGTAGTTACAACACTCCTCAGCTTTTTATAATCAATGACAAGGATTAAGACCACCACAATACATTCATGTGGTCAGTGGCTGCAAAGTGCTAAAAACACAGTAAAAATTCCTTGACTGGAGTTACCGGCACCACCGTAGCTTCTCTAAAAAAATCCAATTCACTTTGTAAGGAAATTTCTGTTTAAATAAGTACTGAAATGCACAATTTCCTATATTATATGTCACAAAGTAAGCAAGAAGGTGGCAATCTTCTCAGCAAAACATTCCTTTGAATAAAATCCGGTAAATGACGTTCCCCCTCAAACTATGAAATTCAAAGTTCTGCATGGCATTGTCTCAAATGTGTTAAAACTTTGCAGTTGAATGAATCACTAGATTCACACCTGTAGCTGTACGATGATTAACATCAACTTCTCATTCAATTAACATTAACATCTCACTCAAGAAGCGTTTCAAGATCAGCATTCACCCTTCATTCTCATTTTTCACTTCATTAACACGCCCCAAGAATCTCGCTGGTTCTTGCACACTAAATACTTAGTGCATTTTTGCTCAGAGGACTGTGATGGCTTTTCTCTGACATGCAGAGGTGCTGGGTGCAGGGGTGCTGCCACTGCCCCGATGACCTCGGGACCATCGCAGAGCTCTCTAAAAGGCAGAGCGTGTGGGGTGCGATGAGCAGCTCCAGCTTTGCTGACTCTTACGACTGTGCACTTCACACTACTGATCCTAGCCTAGGCCAAAAAAAAGAAGTATCATCAGTGCAGCCATAACAAAAAGCCTTCAGATGCACACTCTACTGTTAAAATTATGCTGTTAGCATAGTTTATTCATTCCCAAATTAAACATGCAAAAGCATTTCTTCAGCAACCATCTCCATGACAGGTTTCTTGCGAGTATAAATTTCATTCAAAAAAAATCTTTGACTGTAACCAACATTATTATAGCAACAAGTGCTTCTAGCACAGTCCTAGCGAGCCAGTGCAAGCAGCTACTGTCTCAGCAAAGTGATAACTATGAACACACGTGTTACCAAAATTACATCATGTGAAAATTTCAGGAAACTGAATATATATCCTGAAAAGGCCAACCTGCTAGTAATTTATTTTCAAAGGTATGAAGAATTTCAGATTTTCCCTGTCCCTGAGGACAGAGACTGAAAATCTTTTCTAGTGACTAATTCCATAAAGATACACTCTCATCTACTGAGGTTTTTTATACGTATGGAACAAAATAATGTAATAGACTTCAAAACCAAAAGCAGACCTCCTCCCACATAATTTGACTGTTTTGCTTAAAAGTAAATATATAAAAATGTACATACTGTGTAAATATAAATTAAAAGAAAACACGTTCAGTTCAGACAATTTTAGCCATATCTCTCCTAAGACCTATCAACATTCAATAATACCCTGAAATTTAACATGTTTAAAAGATGTCAGAGCACCTTTTAATTTAGGAAGTTGAATGAAAACATGTACTAAATTCCAACCAGAAATGAGGTAAGTGGTGGTGGACAAAAGCAAGGAATTATCCAAACAAAGTCCTTCCAAAGCTGTGATTCCTTACAAGCTAAGCCTAGAAAGTAATGGGGACTTTTTTAGCAGGAATTAGGATCTAGAAAACAGCGTATCTCCAAGTGAGCACAGCTCTCCCAGTCTGATAATGAAATGTTTTTGGTGCTTGTCTATAACTGAACAAAGTCCCAGAAAACTAAGTTTTAACCTAAAGTCATTTAAGAGATTTTTAAGGCCATTTTCAGCCTAAACCAGAACAGGTCATTGTTTTATGAATACAGGTTAAGAATCATTGGACAATGAAAACATTTTAAAAAAAAAAAAAAATTAAAGCCACCCAACGCTTACGGTAGGGATCCACAGTGTGGGCATTCAAGCCTCACTCAACACTTCTTATTTAAAGGATTCACTGTTTTTTCCAACTCTTATCCCAATATGCAACAGAAACAAAATTAGGAGCATAGCACAAGAGGGAAGGTGAAAGAGTTGCGAGCGCTTATTTTTAGCTTAACCAGGTGCTCGTGACTCTTTTGATGTTACCATTTGGAAATACAAATAAGCAAAGAAAAATCAATGTACAGAAAGTGTCATTAAAATTAAGATTCCTCAAAATACCGAGCAAAAATACCACATCAGTCTATCTGAAATTAACACTTTGAACAATGGAGATCACAAGGTCTTGGCAATTCCACAAAGCGCGTCACAAAACCATTCTTCAAAGTAATTGCCATGTTTACTTACAGCACAATCGAGACCATCACAATAAAGTCTTACCACAGACAAAATTAGTTTGAAACTCAGTTCTCCTGTGCAATCACCATAAGAACATGCTACAATTCTCACCAATATTGTGGTTGTCTCCCAAAGCTACCACCAGTGGTAAAACTGGCCACTCAGCATCACTGCTGAGAAAAATTACACTGCCTGGTTTACAAACAACAAAGTTTTGGGCACATCAAACTGTGACAAAGGGAAGAATACTCCTTTTCTTGGAAGGACAAAGTTCAGGAAGAGTTGAACAGAAACATCTGCCATGCAAGACATGTCATCTAAACTTATCCGGCTTAGCTCAACATTTTTTGCACTAACATGCCTTCAATCCCAGGGCTGAGAAACGTCTTGCCCATAAGCCAGATCCAGCCAAAGAGAACAATTAATTTTGCGCAGAGACATCACTGCTGCTCTTCCTTCCTCACTTGCCCATAAGCCAGATCCAGCCAAAGAGGACAATTAATTTTGCGCAGAGACATCGCTGCTGCTCTTCCTTCCTCTCAGCCCCAGTCCTTACTGATGGCAAGGCATACATGAATCACAAAACCAAACTGCAGGCATCTTTTCTTCACAGACACCCCTCTGATGACAGGACGGGGCAAGAGGCACGCATCTCCTTGATGGAGCAGTGGTGAACCTTTGGCACTCCAGAGGTTTTGAGCTGGCACCAAATAGCAGTGAACTACAATACTTAAATCAGTTTAGCATCAGAAATCAAAATACAGTTGCCACTACATGCTCTCATGACAGGCTCTGCTGCAGCCAATGAATAGTACATTACTACTTTTCTTACTTAGCTTAAGTTTCCTGGAAATTTTCACGAGACAAGTAATTTTCTCCCAACTGTAGATGATATAATTTCAGAGGGGAAAAAAATACAATGACAAGAAGATACCTCATGAAATCGTTATTCTTCAAAGAGGTTACTTGGCAATCTCACAACTTCATCCGTGAAGCAAGACCCACCTAGATGAAGCTAACGCTATATTTGACTACGTTGCATTTTTAGGAATCAAAACTGAAGAAATGCTGAATTTGGAGATTTTCCCCACAAAGATTCTCCCTAGAATAGAGTAACTATTGCCTTCACTTGCTTTTTCTGTTTATGAAAAAACACATTTTTATATTAGTTACACTTTTGGAAGACAGATGTCAAACCATCTTTCTTTTCTAGAGAAGGCTGGTACTTTCAGAGAAGACTGTGGATAAATGTCAGGACTGGCAAGTGTTTTCGAGATCCAACATGGGAAATCTGGACTCAAGGTCCAGAAGTGTCTCAGCTGATTCCTTATACCAGATCAGAAAACTGGGGAGAAACCAACAGAGAAAGCTCCTTCACTTGCCCACTCCACAGCTCTACAACACGTTCAAGAGTTCAAAGTCATGTGTGGATTCTACCCACGTAGAAAGTCCATATAGAACAACAAAGACCCACACAAACGACCTGGTACCACGCATCATTAATTTAACGTACCTTCAAGACTTCTCTAAAGATGACAAAATACATACCGACCTCACCTTCATGTAACAGGTATTAATATGTAAATCAATGTGGTAGCACTCACAATTTTTTAGTGTTGGAAACAAGCAGCTATGCTGGGGATTAAATGACATTTTCTGTTCCTTGAAGCTAATTTTAAATAAAAGACACCTTTCTACATGAGAGCATGAGGGTCTGTTTATGGCAGGATCACAGCACTTGGTAGGACAGCTCCAGAAACGCCTTTACAACACTGCATCAGACAGATAATCTTCTGAAGAAAACAAAGGACTTGCTTTGATGGGCTGCCAACATCAGAAACAAACACTGTTCTTTCCTTAAAACACTAAGCTGTAATGGAAAAAGAAGGGAGAAAAGAAAGCACAATCCTAGAAAAAAAGTAAATAGACTTGAAAATGCTCTGTAAGACCTCTGCCACTGGTTAGTACTGCCTGTAGGCAAAAGGTAGTTGTACCGAGAGCGGTACTGCTATCGAAAAGGACACAGGCAACTTTTCACTTGTGGAAAATCGTAAGACATTTCTCACATTCTCCAAAGAACTGTGTTTGTTTTTCACTAATGGGCGTTGCTTGTTTTTCTCTAATAAAAACTACGCTCCTACGACCTACAAAGTTAATTAACTCCACAGAGATAATAAACCTAAATTGAAAGAGCATTCCTTGTACACATAAGTCACGAGGACAAGTGATTATACCACCACCTTTTTAACCATCAAAAAAACTAGCATTAAGCTTCATAATGACCCTAAATAAATATTTATCCGCATGTTTAAAGACGGGGAAATTTCAACACAGACATGCAGCAGCATGCCTCAAGCTGCACAACAAGGGGTTTTCCGTAATGCAACCAGCAATCGCATTATTGTCTCCCATTAGGAGCCTCGAGAGAGTTGTTTGGTGTAAGACATTTTGGGATAAATCTAATAATTCCAGTCTTCTTCTGTCTGTGTTTGTAGATAAGTTTACCACAGAATTATTTATTACAGATCGGATTTAATGCTCCCGACTGAGATGTTGAATCACGCTTCTAATTTTTCCTCAGTGGCGAGTAAACACTCCAGGAATCTGAAAATACACAGAACATTCTACCATTAGTCTGAATTTCCAGATTCCTTATCAGTGTTATTGCTATTTTCAATATTTGCTTCCCTCCTTTCTTGTTGATTCTTTATATCAAACGGAGGAGAAAACGTTGACCGATAATAAGCATTTATTCTTATTTAGATGTTGCGACGTGTTATGAACTACTGTTGCTGTGACTTTGGGTCCATCCCAAAGTACCACCTGCTCTTCCTTGAAGAACGCACCTCCTGTTCCCAGCTCCCATGTTCTCGGGCCATGGCAGAAGCCACATGCAACCTCCTTTCACAATGCACACATTAACCGCGCTACTACTTGTCCTACGAGAAATGCTTCACAGAGGCTCTCAACATATTAAGCAACTCTGTGGCAAGTGCCAGAGGAAAAAGGCATGTCTCTGCTTAACAACCGCTTCAGCAGCTTCTTTAATGTATACACAGTTAAAAGGAAACACCTGTAGCTAAAGCACGTTAAACAGGGAAACGTGTTTCTCCTTCAATTATGTTTTTTTCACTAAAATGACAAGAATCTTGTCCATTGAAGCTAAGAGAATTTTTAAAGATTTTCAAGTGTCTCTGATGTGCTATCCAAAAACAACCGTTACCTGCAGACAGGCTGTTAAATAGCGTCAGGGAAGTGCAGAGCCGTACAGATTTGACCAAGAAATACTTGCTTAATTCAAAAGCTCACAGAAATGTGAACAAAGCAGCAGCAGACACATTGTATTTTAGGGTACAATTCATATTCCCTCCATTATGTACAGGATTTCTAGATATTTAGGCGTACTGGGGATCCCTTTTTAAATCAAATACTGGGCTTGTTTAAACTAATCATCTGCTCCTACGAAACAGGAGCAGAACTCCGTATGATGCAGTATTCTGTCTGATCATACAGCCATTGGCATCTCCCCACTTCCATACACAAAATCTATCTGTAAAGGAAGAACATTAACATTTCTGTGCCATGCAATGATCTCAATGTAGAAACATAATCCTTGCTTTTATGAGTATAATCCCTAAAACAATTTAGAGATACGTAGTAGTCTAGTTCATGCTAACAGTAAGATCCGCTTGTTTTCTGAATTTTGCAGCGCAACTCGACGATTCCAAAGCACTTAAACTATCAGTTTATAATAACAGAACAGTATTTCTATACTTTATAAAAATCACAGAATCATTTAGCTTATTATGGCTATCCATTTTCAAAACCTCCTTTTTAATTAAATTATTGCCAAGCTCCACTGAAACATAAAGCAACACACCAAGCAAGCAAAATATAAAAAAAAAGGCAAAACACAGCCATTACAGCACAGCAACACAGAAATTACAGCAATTTTAGTTGAATATGTGTAAGCAAAAAACAAAAAAAAAAAAACAAAAAAAAATCTTTTTTTAAAGTTTTGTTAGAGCTCCACTAATGTAAAAAATACATTAGGAAATGTGTATAAATATGACAGTACTCTCAACTGCACATTAGCATACTACCTTTTACACTAGTTCTCTGTAGAATTTGTGATTACTCATTCAACAGTATTTTCTGAAGTTTTAATGAAACAAGATTTCTATTCCTCATCAGAAGGTGCAATTACTGTAACCTACAATGTTGGTAAACCCATACTTTATTCTTGAAAGCTAATTTAACTTTTCCTTTTGGCACACAGACTTGGCTTAACCTAAGCCTTCTCCATACCTAGATTCAATACTAGCAATAAATATAAAAGTATTTTCTGCCTAATTCTGGAAAAACAATGCCATTGAAATCACCTGTAGTTGTTGAGTTACTAACAGCATATGAAACAAGCCCTTTCTTCTATCCAATGACAGAGCCGTGTCTGTGCCCAGAATTAACAGTTTTGGATGGATTTTAGAGATGGAAAAGAGAGAGAAGAAAAAAGCCACACCAACAAGAATCCTTCCAATGGAAGGTATGAAAAGTTCAAAGTAAGCAATATTATCGAGGCATAAAATAGGCATACTTTGCCAAATTCTCCCCTACCAGCTGCAAAACCTGCCTCCATTTGTTGTCAAGGTCAGCATACTTCCAGCTGACAGGCCCCACAGCCTTCCTTCCCAGCATGACACAGAAGGTGGAAGGTATGCTTACCCTTCAGTTTAGGACAAGTCAGAAGCTTTTTTTGAGTAAACTCCTGTCAACCTGTATAGCATCAAAGTCTTCAACGAGGAAAATAAAAGTTTTTAATCAACCATGGTTGAGGAAAAAGCCCACCAGAGCTTAGGCTAAACTTTTCGAATTCTGAAAATGGGTTTTTTACGCTGCTGCTGCTCACCAGCATTCACAAAATCCCTACAACTTAATTAAAAATTTACAAAAGGATAATTTGTTTAATTGTTGTCTAGCAAATCTCTGTGGAATGCAGCAAAACTAATAAGATTCAGGTGAGTTTCCATCTGTGGCAGCTAGTAAATCTTTCCGCACCAGGAGAAATGCAGGTAGTAAAAATACCAGGCAAGAGGATGCAAAATGAACCTTGAAATTAGGTGGAGTAAAGGAAATGATTCTCCTACAAAAACATAAGCTGACATAAAATCAGAGCAGAACTCTGTTCAAGGAATATTAGATCCTTTATAGTAACTTTTGTAGTTTCTGTCATTATCTGGCCGTTGGAGTAAAAATGACATTTCCGGTTCTCAGACGTGAGGAGGAAGTCTGGGACCAGGAGGAAGGCTGATGGGATATATTTACAACAGGGAAAATTAGGATACAGATAGACTTGGAAAGAGAAAGGAAAGGAGAAAAACCATCAAATTAAAAAAAAAAAAATAAAAAATACACAGGAAGGGTGGGAGAGAAGGAAAATGAAGAGGCATTTCCCAAATGATCTGGGGAATAAAATTGAATCAGGAGATAATTTAGGAAACAAAACACAATAATGACCCTGCCAGTTCAGCTCCCGGCACAGAGTGACAGGCTGAGGCAAGCACATGGTGGTAGTTCCCCAGGATGTCTTCTCAGCCCCCAGTGTAGCTCCTGAACCAGAGGAGGTACCTCATTAATGGAAGGAAAATCCACCTATCTCTAATTGCTTAAGGAATCCAAGTAACCTTTTGGCATCCACAGCCTCCTAAGGCTTTCACTGTTTATTTGACACTGTGCAAAGTGCTCTATTTGTTTGATATCTGCCAATGATATTTTCATTTGATACTGGTTAATTCTTGTGTTATCAGAGATGAATTACCATTCCCTTGCCTACAAAATGACGAATGACCTTGAGAAGGTGACATCTACCCTATCCACCATCCCCACCATTTCTTTTCCAAGCTGAAAGATCCTAGTCAATGTAATTCCTCCTCATATGGAAGCTGCTCTGCATTTTTGATCATTCTTGTTACCCTCCTCTTTGTAATTTCT
>NW_009213550.1:0-9306 GCF_000690835.1 Fulmarus glacialis | reverse complement strand
AAAACTGGAAGAAAACACAAAGGTAACAAAAGCAAGAATAAGAGAGTTTGCTTAAACAGTACTCCTTATAACGTTAAAGTATTAATTAGCAGAACCTGCCAACTATATCCAGTACATGTACAATACTATTTTCCCAGCACACTAGGGAGTTTGACTTTTAAGCGGCTCATAGGGCCACTTATGGAATAGAATTAGGAATAGAGTTCTTCCCTAGGTATTACACTCTCTTAGCTGTCAGAAATCAGCAATTTGGGAGACTTCTGGAACCAAAAAGGCACCAAAAAACCCTACACTTAATAGCTCTCTCCTCCCCAAGTTTTGGTTCCGTGTACTTGGAGCTTTTTGTTCCAAAGCATCTTGAGAAAATGAGTCCCAAAACTGAGTTGTTCATTATGTGAAAAAACCAAACAAGCCAACCAACCTACCAACCTATTTTCTTCTGCCTGCTTTAAGCGCAGTAATTTCACTGGGTATTGTTTTCCTTTTCAGTTCTGAAAAACTGTGAATATTCTTTCCCTGTTGTCTTCTTCTGTGCTATGATGGCTTTACAGATTTTTATCACATCCTCAACTCAACTGTCTCTTCTCTAAACTAAATTAAACAGCTCTACTCCATTTAGTCTCCCTTAACACAGGAGCCATGTTCTCTCTTTGGCCACCTTGTTCACAGGTATCCTACTCCGTGCCCAATCCCAGGTTTTTCCAGAGCCTCGAGCGTATCAGATCCTGGCAATAGCAGAGTGGGTAATTTCCAGAAAGGTGACCCTAGTGGATGCTGAGTTACCTTTTTCAGGTTAGGTTAAAAACTACCGTCCACACATTTCTTAATCCAGTCTGAATTCCGCTGAGAAATAAGAGGAATAATTCTGCTGGCCTTCCAACCCACATCATCTATATCAGATGCAGTTTATACATTAACTTGCACCGGTATTTTTTTTCCTACAAGCTTGAAGATTTCTTATGAAATATAGTGTTATGAAAGCACTATCATTTGTTGCACAGCAAATTTTACCTGTAGCTCTTAAAAAAACATAAGCATACTCTTTTCCACACTGTTATACAAGTATCCACACATACTGTAAGAAGTGCAGAGTTCGTCAGTAATAGTGAAACCACGACTTTCAGGCTCTAAGTTTCGCAGAGAAACAAAAACTGTACTGCAGAGATCACAGTTAAACACAAAATTATGGTTACGAGAAGAAATGCAGGGGAAAATGTTGGTACATGCTTTAAAATATACCAAGTACTATTAAAAAAAAAACCACAACAAAACTTTTAAACAAATTACTTCAACAAACAGCACTGACACCGCTTGATATTCAGTTAATCTCACCTGTTCTTGACACTCACACAGAGAGAACTTCACTCCCAACTAAACCACAAATGTTTTAAAGTTATTAAAATATCTTCTCTGAAGGTAGCTGATAAGAGTGCTAGTCCCATGAATACTGATATTCTTTCCGGGGTTTCATCCCCTCTAGCTATCTCAATCAGGATTTAAGGTTACTGTTGCATTGTAAGAAAAACAACAGATACCCTACAGAACTGATGCAGTATATTGAAAAGCCTGAATATACAAGACTCCTAATTACAGTAACGCAGCATTCTATAAATACATTTGACAGACCACAATGTCTAAAAATGTGTTTATTCTTGTCATTATAATTAGTGGGCTAAACCTGAACTCATTCTGCCAATACCAATTAATGTAATCTATGGCCAGTTCAAAGTGGCCACAATGATCACAGACGACATGGAATTTAGTAGATGTTAAGATGGTACCACTTCACACAGTGCTCATCAACCCTAAATTGCAACAACCACATAAAGTGGTTTATCAGAGTAGTACATTTCCCAAACTTTTGGAGCTACCCCTTCAATGAAATGAAAATTTTAACAGTCAAAGCCCTTTGAAGCTTGTCCGTGTGATAGATTTATGTTTCTGCATCCCTTCATAAACCTTCGGGCTCTGGCTCCATTTTGGGGAAGTATTTGTAGATCTTTGTTTAGGTTTTTTTATTTGTTTTTTACATGCTTTGAAGAAAAAACATCAGGAAATCTCACTGACATCCAAAACAAATAAAGCAGCTTGCATTATAGTATTATTATTCCAGATAAAAACCATCCTGGGTTCCCCACTCAGTGTAATCTTACCTTATAAAAGCTAACACATGATACTAACAAAGTAAAATCTTAGCAAGACAAAGCAGCTATAAGCTTAAAGCAAGTTAATGGATGACGATCTAACACTAATCTTCACTAGGTTATTATCTAATTGTTTTCACTTTTTTTTTTTTTTTTTTAACACGTTTTAGGAGCATAGGATTGGAAGGGACTACCAAGGTCACCATGTCCAGACTGCTGCTGCTCCAAGAAACTCTAATACATTAATTCCTTCCTAAAATGCGAGCTCTGCCTTGAGGCAATCAGACTTTTTCCTTGACCATGGTCCAGAACGTCACTGCTAACAGAACCGTTCCCACTTCCAGACCAACTGCACCAACAGCTGATTCATCTCTATTTAACCTTGTGCTAACATTTTACTTAAAGAAAAGTTATTTTCCCTCCTTAATTTTTATCTTCCTAATAAGAAAAAACAAAGAACAAATTTATTTACTGTAAAGTAAATACAATGAAATAAAAAAAGAAAAACAGTAAGCTTTTATTTTGGTAGGTTAACAAAGACAATCTCTTTAGTCTTTCTCAAAACTTAATTCATTTCCCCTGGATAACACTGAAGTCTAACTCTGCATCTATTACAGTTTTTGGTTTTTGTCCCCTCCTAAGCAGATAACCCAAATTCTACCCTATATCCCACAAGATGTCTCACCAGTGCCTTACGCAATAGCACACCGTACTCCTTATTTCACCCATCATATTTTAGGATGCACTTCCTTTCCCTCAGATCACGTAATTATTACATGATCATCTAATACATCCGGTTGTCTTCCTCCTTAGTCACGGCCAACTGCTGAGTTGCTAGCATACAGCAAAAATTCTTCTAGCCCATAATGGTATGACTAAAAAGGTATTTGAAGGCAGCAAACAGAAATGTGATGAAATTTAACCAATGATATGCAGTTCGTACTGTATAATTCTGGCTGGAAAATGACTCCTAAGTTTGTGTCATCAACCAATTTAATCAGCATACGTTTGCTTTTTACTGATGATGTTGCCATAAATAATAACAAGTAAGACCGGTCTCAAGATAAAAATCCATGAAGAATATCACTATTACAACATCCTAGTCTAAAATTTGCATTTTCTGTCCCTTTTAATCAGTTATTTCTCTAATGAAGTCCAAACATGGGATCTGTTACACTTTATCTACAAAATTCAGTTACTAAAGAAGGCATAAGGTGCAACCTTCCTTTGTTAAAACCTAGTTCTATTTATTCCATCTAACATTTACCTCCATGTCTAATTACTTCTTCCTTCCAAGATTTCCTCTTACATCTTCAGTGTGAATCATATTATCCTCATAATTAAATATGAATAAGACACTTTGTATTCTGCAATCCTATAGCGCTATTTCTAACTTGTTAGGAATAAAGAAAACATATAATACATCACACACAACCGGAAACGTAATTTTTCCTGGGTGTGATAATGGAAGGTATATGCCCCTCTGACTTGAGCATATGAATTTTGCTCCATATCAACGGACACCACTGTCCTCACTGAAAAGTAAGAGGAAGGATTAATCTGTAAGTAAGGACACAGAAAATATTTGTCCTTGTCTTAGAATTTCTCTCCTTTTCCTTCTTTTAGATGGGAGAATAAGTTCTGATATTTTCTTTGCAAGGTCTAATCCAGCTTAGTATCTTTATCTACACTTGTTGACACCCAAGTCTACAGTTTCCGTGTCTACAGTGCACACGAGGTTAAGAGTCAGGTTGCATTCAAGTAGTTTTTAATTGAACTGTGATGACCAGGATTCCTCCTAATGCAAAAAAATTCAGACCACAGATCTTGAGACAGACTTTTCTTAATAGAGAAGATGCAGCAGAACTTAGCATCAGTAAGTGGTTTACCCTTGACATCATTGGAACCGGGACCTCACTCAACCCATTCATGCCTACCCTAGTCTCCCACACACCTAAGTGCGGGGACACAAAACTCAATTCTATTCACAGCAGCATAAAATCCAGTTTGACTTATGAAGGTTAAGCAGCATGTGAAATGAGTTACGAGTATTACTTTTTGCAGTTTAATCAGAGGTATTTTCCTGCTGGACCACAAAAAATTGTATCAAAAGGAAACAAGTGGTACGAGGGAAAAGGAAGGACAAATAAAAACATAAACAAAAAAAAGCACAGCCCAAAAATTCCAATAGTACGTAAGGAAACAATGTGAAAGATACTGATCGACAAATACTGCTTTCCTTGTTCCGGCTGGACCGTCAAGATTAAATCTCCCCAAACCAAGATCCAGCATCCGCATGGATATTAAACCCTGAAAAAAACTAGCCTACAGAAGAAGGGGAGTTAGGAGAACAGCAACATCTTGCAACTGCTCTCCAGCTGTAAAGAAGGCATCCCGTGGCAGTGAAGGCTACTTCTTCCTGCTCTGTGATAAAGACAGCAATCACAGAGACAAATTAAGTGGAAGTGCATTTTAACCTATTAAAGCCTTTATCCTTTTAACTGTTGTTTGTGGTTAGTATATTAACTCCTTCTTTAGAAATACAATTGTTGAAGGTATTTGTTATTTAGTGTAATTAAATGCCATTTCCAAAAGTTTTTGCAAGACTCAGGATGAATTCCTAAGAAAGCTTTGTCCAGATAGAGAACTGTATGTAAGGAGAAAGAACTACCAGAAACTGGGTTTGTTTTATCATTTTCACAGAGAAAATGATCAATATTCAGACAGTTACAAGATAAAACTAAATCCTCAGTAGGGAAACCTTGATCTCGTTTGCGGACTGGGAAGATGGATGTGCCTGGAGTGGCTCTTTGATAGAGCCAGACTCCATAGAGATGTCTGTCTGTTACCCATCTGGTGCTGTATGTATATTTTGTAATTGGCAGCCTTTCTACGTAAGAAGAAACATGCTATTCAGCCTTACCTGTTCATATGAAATGTCATCACAACCTTTACATTTTACACAGGAGATAAATTTGTAAAAACTGGCAGGTCTCCCCTGAGTTCCAGAAAAATCAACATGCACTCTAAGTCCTGCCTTTCCTCTTTGAATTTCAGGCCTGTTAGTAAGACATCCACAAAGGTCACCTTGGACAGAAATGGAGAGTCAGAGGGAATTTTCTGTTCACTGCGTACTTTCATGACTTTAGAGAAGAAAGGTAAGCAGTCTAGCAAGAGCATGTGCCCCTAGAGCACACAACGCTTCAACAAGCTGAAGTTTACATGTGGCCACATAATTAAAACAGAATATACCAGTTCTCAGTGTAACACGCAGTTTGGCCATCAGCCACATGCTGAGGCTGGACGGTCTTGGGAGCCTGTTCTAGTGGAGATATGTTCTGAGTAACAGCTCAAGGTGCCCTCAGTGAAGTCGAGTCTTTCAACTGGAACTCAAGCACACAACTCAGTCACCTCTCCTTCTTGAGGTCCTGCGCAGACTTCCCTTTCTCTGCTTAGGTTGCTAAATAAAGCACTGTAGCATCTTCTAATCGTATTTGTTTGAGACTATCTGAGTATCGTGCTTTGCCATTTGAACCCTACAGTTCTCAAACTCATTGTCACCCTGTGTCATAGAATCACGCACTTGAACACACATCCGCTCCATGCTGTCCACTCGCTTTTCCATAACACTGAATGCCAAAAATAATCCTGAAAGAGAAACTACTTCATGCCTTAGACTAGTAATGAACTAAAAGCTAAGTATATTGTACCTTGATAAGAATAAGTTTTTTCCCCCAGAAGAAAACCACCATTTTCCCCTAGTAGGATACAAAAGGAAAGGTTCAACACTCTGTTAATACGAAGGTGTGGCAGACAGCCAGTGCTTTCAGGTGGCAGCAATGCCTAATGGTTTAGTTGCCTCACGCATAACCTCATTCTTCATCTCATGCTTGAAGTCACTACCAAGGTCCAACAACATAATTAGAGGTTTCCCCTGAGCAATGAGTGGTACATGCAGGTGATCTACTTTGAATGCAAACAACAGTGGTAGTAAGTAGCAGGGAAGAGAAACACAAATTAGAGAACAACAATTTCAACAGCAAAGGTTGCTCAGTATTTATCCAGAAATCACATTAAAACTACTCTTTTTTCCCTACCTGACTTGTTTGAAATTTAATCAATTCTGATAAGAAATATGACTGCAAAACTAAACACAGTCATTCAAATATTCTATGAAAAGCAAAAGTTTAACTGTTGCCTGGTACCTCTCTTACTTCCTTTCTCTTACTATGTTTTTCAACACAGTAAAATTCTGCGAGGGGAAAGGCTGCATCTTGTAGCACTGTTCCTTTTGAGAATGGCAGACAGTACTGCCCAAGGGATTTCAGATCAAGGAAAGGAACGCTTTCCCAAACTAAGACTTCTGACATCAAGTCATGTACATGCTCAGTTCTGTCAATACACTTGCAATCCTCCAACAGAACCAAGGAGTAAAAAGCCAAACCAAAAAGACACCGAACAGTTTATGCATAAATCAACCATGGACACAGCCAAGAACATAAATCTGTATCCTCCCTGAAAGGAGCTTCTGTCTGTTTCTTTTATATTGAGGAGCAAAAAGCATGTGGCAATAAAAAAAAAAAAATGCTTTTTCATTATAGCCAAGAAAGTGGAAAAAAAAATCTGGTATTTAGGTTCTTCCCTATTATATACAATATATTGATTCCTTTTACTTCTCTTTCATTGTTAAGTCTGTGAAACAAAGTCTGGAACAAACTACAGCTGACTGTATTAAAAAAAAAAAAGGTGTTGATCACACCGATTATTTTTTCACAAAATGTTTTATGCACACATGAAACAGATGTGTAAAACAGAGGTTTAATTTGAAATCTGAATGTTGTTCTGCAAAAAAACTTACTCCCTTACTCACCTTACACCTTACACCCCTTACTCACCCAATTTATCTCAGCAGTGACGATTTTCTAAATTAGTTAAATAGACCTCCCAATCCTTCAGTAACCTTCACAGATAAATGAGATAAGAAATACTTTTTCTTATATCTATTTCCCTATTTTTATCGGGAGAAATACTCCCTATCTGGAATATCTGAAGTGCAAACCATTGTTCCTATATTTGTCTTTTCATTTTGGCCAGCTCTGTAAACAACAACATGTAAACATCAAATTTCTCAGCAGATATTTGCAAACTGTGTCTTCACAAACAAGCTTGCTCAAGAAATATAGAGCTCCAACACGTACATACACACACAAATAATTTTAAGGTTTCAACTCTCATATGTCTTTAAAAGGAAATAACCAAGAAACAAATCCAAAAGTTTCTATAGTAGATGGGGCACAGAATCAAAAGGAAAATTCTTAACATATTTTTGAGAACGACCGATTATTTTCAATGTAACAAACTGCTTAACACATTCAAATATTTTGGTTTAAAGTAAACAGCATTATATATTATAATGAAACACATTTTGTGCTGAATTACATAACAGAAAAAGTATGCAAGTTTAATCAACTATTACTTAGCATATTCCCCACTTGAAGTCAGACAGTATTCACAGTACAAGTCACACATTCCTCAACCCTTTAAATGATCTGAGATTACTAGATGCTCCAGGCGTATCTGCACTCCAAATTACACTGCAGTAATGCTTCTACTGAATTTCTCCCAGTCTTACAGTACAAGTTAGGCTACAGGAAGCAATCTACAGCAAACTGACCACAATGCTGCTGCAGGTACTAAAATCAGCATTTTTTTTTTAAAAAAAAGGGGGGGTGGGTGTGCAAATAATCCCACCCCTACCTAAACAAACCGACTCGAGCTACTCACCATTCATGGCTGTGGGAAACTGAGCCATCATGGTCTTGAATATGCCTTGCTAGCTCTTAGCCATCTGCAACATAAAAACATCGTGCCATTAATAATGCAACAAGGGCAAAACGTAGCTCTGCGCTCCCGCTGAGCAGGGGGAATGTCTGTCCCTTTAGCTCACACTTCCGATAGCAAACAATGCTGGGCTTCGGGCTGCTGCTGAACAAGCTGAATTTACATTTGGGAGGGTGTGGAGGAATTTATTTTTTTCTATTTTTTTATAGGGTATGCAGTGCAGTCCTGAACCTAGTGGCACATTCTTAAAGGAAAACAGTACCAACTGTTTAGCAACTGCTGCATAATGTACACAAACAGTTGACAACATGTCAGAACATATGGCATGGAGAACAGCCCTCTCCTGGCAGAAGGACAAACTCGGGGTCCTAGCAAATATTTTCCAGCTCTCCTTGGTAAATATTTGTGCTTATCATAACAAAAGTTCAGTGCACAGCTCCGTAACTGAATGCTTCTGCTGAGAAAAGTGGAAGAACAATTATTATTCAAATTCATCCATTCCGCTACTCCACGCACTATTTACAAAGAAAACGCTCTTACATGATGTATTCTGAAAAAATGCCTTGTCCTAATAAAAATTTGTAGTCAGCCAGTTTTCCATAACCAACCCAATGAAGTTATTCCTTCTCTTGACCTATTGCATAAAGACTCAAAAGCAGCATTTAAAGGGGTCTCAATATAATTTACTTCCATAATAAATATCAGAGTACTAAGACTTATTTTTTCTAGTATGTATCTTTTCAAGAGTACCTATATTAATGTTATTAATTCTTTAGAATTGCAAAATACTCACTAATACTTATCTGAGGGATAAGTATAAGCACTGCTTTACAAACTAAGAAAATGCAGCAACTTTTTGCTTTGGATGAGATAATTTTAGTTAAATATTGAAATTTATGTATCATTATCCTGCGCTCTACATGGAGAAACTATTGTTCAGAATGACGCTTCCGAAATGAAATTTTTATTTTTAATTTAAAAAAAGAAAAAAAAAAATCACATCTCAGATCCCTCTGTCACTCCCTCTTTCAGATACCAAACCTTCTGCCCCCACCAAAAAAACCCTTCACCTCCCAATACAAACACAGATTTTAATATAAAGTACAGAAATATCACATCCCCCACACTCCCTCCCCCTGCAAGGAAACTCCTGCACATGTCAGCACAAAACCCACACAACTGGAAAGCACTCTGGTTTCACGTGTGGACAGGGGAGCATTTTTTGCATCTATTGCACATTTCTGCAATAAAAATGCCTGGGATCAGTTGTTAACAATCCTCTCTCTACATATTTTACATCATTATTATTGTTATATTTGTT
>NW_009213549.1:0-9727 GCF_000690835.1 Fulmarus glacialis | reverse complement strand
GAGCCCGGCGGCAGCCCTGCGCCCCGGCAGCGGCCCAAGCACAGCGCAGCTGCTCTCGGTCGCCCCTGCCTCCCTATACAGCCCGCGGAGACAATGGACGCACTCTACATTTAAATCCAACTTGGTGGAATTCTTTTGGGGTTAACGAACTAGCTTTGTAGGCTTCTGGCGGGGCTTTCCGACAAGCGCCTGTAAACCTTTCAGCACACAATACGTGCCTTTAAAAGGGTCAGAGGGGGTTTCAGCTCTGGGTTTGGTCCTTGATGATGCACTGCGTTTAGCTGAGACAGTGCCCTTTGCTGGTGCACGAACTGAGCAGAAACACGTTAAATCAGGCACGTCGCTTCTGGGCGGGTCTCACTTTTGCTCTCCCTTTGTGCAGTAATAAATCCTTCAAGCATTATTAAATTGTTTATTATGCAAATAGCCCAAAGAAACATCTTGCACCCCTTCATATTAAAAAAAAATTAAAAGGCGCATGCTTTTTCTAATGTAGGGTACAAAGGGATGCTGACTACATCCCAGGGAAAGGAGCCAGGCTGCTGTAGCGGCCCTTATTCCTAAAGGGTCCTATGATGGAGGAAGCTTCTTGTATCTCTTCTCACTGGAATATAAATCAAACCAGGGACAAATAACAGCAAGATGCCAGATGGTCGCCATGCAGAACTTGGTCATCCCAACGCATATATCTTCCAAATCATGTGTCTCACCAAAGTATCTGAACTCCTGAGAAACACCAATTAATTTCACCTCAGTTCTGCAATATGCAGTAAGAAATATCTTGACACGTGGACAAGGAAGCTGAGTCAGCAAAAGAATAAGTGACGTAAGGGTCCTGAGCGTGTGATGTGTGTCTCTGTTCTGACCGCAGAGCTTCCATTTCCCTTACACCCATCACAAAGTCACTCGTCCTCTTGAGCCTTGACCTACCGAGGAAGGGATGTTCAGCCCCAGTGCCACCTCTGTGGAAGCCACCTCTGTGAGGGCCGTGGGACGGGCAGTCCTTCTTCCAGAAGCTTTTTCTGGTGTTGCGAATTTGGGCATGGAACAGTTTTTTCCTCTCACCTGCAAATGTGGGCATTTGCGTTTCCAAAACCGGAGGGTACACAGTGGTAGCACAGCCCTCATCTATCAATCAGCATAGCCTGCACTCAGATCTCGTTACGAAGAAAAAATTATGCCACCAAGTGAATGCCCATCTAGTGTGCCTCCATCAAGGAATTCTGACAAGTTCTGGGGGTTTGGGTTTTTTTTTGTTGTTGTTTTATAATCAGAGAAAGAGACATCTACATTTTCCTTCAAAAAAGCTGGAGTTCAGCTCGGAGTGATTCTGTGAGGTCTTGATGAAAAGCAGCATCCTTGTGGCTAGAGCACCTAACATAGGGCTAGTCAATGGCAAGCCTTTCCTTTTGGTCTGCTTGATTCATTACCTGTTCAGAGAGTTATTAAGGACTGCAAGCTATAGTATCCATCCACTAGCTTGAATAATCAGCGTGAGAAAAAGAGATTTTAATAAGTTTTATTTTTGTGGGCATTCAGGGTCTCTCCAGCAAGACTAGGAAATAGCGTATAATTAAATGAGATTGGATTTTTTCTTTGTGGTTTCCTTTGGCTGGCATTTTATGTAAATGTTTTGGCAATAGAATAATCTGTTCCTTCTCCCTCTTCTTCCCACACTGTTCTTACCTAAAGGTGTAAGGAAAAAGCATGGAAAATCTGAGAAGCGTTGTTTTTCAGGAAGAGGCTTTCAAGGACGAATCCTAAGAATAGTCTATTCCGATGTTTTTTTAAAGCTGATTTGAGCAACTTGGGGCTTAATGCATAAATATGGAGTAAATGGAGATTATTTTTCCCATGTATGTTTGGATGTTCAGATTTTCTTGAAGAGCAGTGAGTGACGAGAATAATTAGAACTAAGAGGCTGAAAGCTGAGAAATTGTGAAACAAACAAAATAAGAAATCTTTTAACTCCATTTCTTGTGTAGAAATGTTTCCAGCCTCTATTTAGCTCCAGTGATCACTGAGCATGACGAAGGACGGATATCTTTTAAAAAATGTTAAATTAAAAGGTTCAGATTCTTAAATTAATGCTCAACATGATGACTCCAAGAGATCTTCAAGATATGGGCGGTGAATTGGGCATATAATGCAACATTTTTGTTTTTAAAGAAACTCACTGATTTCAGATAATTCCTTGTCATACAAGTCTAAAACATAAGTGTTATTTCTTATAGTACTTTTTGTTGATCTCCTGCACCTACCTAATGCTAATTCTGTCAAAATTGCAATCTAATCTTTCTTCCAGATGAGGTGATGGGGTTTCGAAAGACGCTGAATGACACCTGGCATTACCACCCTGTGGAGATTCTGTATTTTAACTTTTACATTCCTGTTGACTTCAGTGAAAAGATATAATATTTAGACTTCCATTTGATAGGATAATCAACTGCACTGACATCTTAATTTCTATCAAATCACTATTAGATTGCCTTTCCCTCTGCCTCCCTCTTGAGATCTGCAGTATTTGTACCAGCACCACCTGCGTTTCTTCCTACCAAACTAATTCCCAGGTTAATTACTTCTCCCACGGCACCCAGAAGGGGTGTGGGAATCCTGTTAGTCAAAGTGCAAGAGGAGATGAGACAGAGACTCCATCAATCGTGCCTCTCGGGAAGCACTATAGCATCAAAGGTCGATGCAGTCTGATTTTGAAATGCCTCGATGTTTTTGAATCTGAACTGCATTGAATTTTGCACTGAATTGCAGAATTTTGACCTGGGCAGGTGTAGAATGGTGGTGTAAACAAAACAGATGTAGCTTTTTTAAACAGAAAACTAAGTGTAAAATTGGATAAATTTCTCCATCAAAATAGTCAGCGTAGAGCAGTTTTCTCCCAGGGCAGAAACCTCTCATCCAGCTCTGTCCTGATTTTCAGGTATGCTTCAGTGGGAATGCTCAAGACTAAGAATTTGCTATTCTTTTGTCCAAGACCTACACCATTCACCAGAAATCATGCTTGTAGACGTGAGTTCATATGTTGATTTCTAACTGCAGAGATAAAATTTCTGTGCATGTTCTTGTACAAGCCACTTGCACAAGCAATAGTGCAACAAAGTACAAGAGTCACGAGGCAGTAGCTGTAGAGATTGTGTTAGTTTTGTATTTTAAAAAATTCATATGAAGATTGACTTCTTGAGGATAGGGTTTTTTTATGTACATGATGATAAATAGTATTTACCGTCAGGTAGGTTTTTTGGTGAGTTTCCATGGAGCAACAGAGATGGTCATTTAATACGGAGAAAACAAATACCAATTAAAAGAACTTTGCTGCTGCTGCTGCTCATGTTCTGACACCAAGATATAAAAATGATGTGTATCGCATGATGAAGTTTAAAGGGGTTATGCTTACACTGACAAAATGGGAAATTTCAGTTACGAACACGAGATGAGAGCAGAGAGGCACACGCAGCCCTGGAGAGGTGGAACGGAGAAGAGCTTTGGGCCAGGCGTTGACCCGCACAGGGGGATGCCCTCTGCCAGCTGGACCGTGGGGGAGCTCCTCGGTCCCTAACAGCCCACCAATAACTCTCAGAGCCCACAGCCCAAGGTATGGGAAGGCTGGTGATGGACCTCCAGCTCTGCTTGTGGTTCAGATGAGCTGGGATGTTTCTTGTACCATCCAGGTCCCTGAGTCTGAAACGGAGAGCCACCAAACCACACAAGGGATGTAGGTGGCCACGGCCACTGCTGGGGGAGCACTGCAGGAGCCGAGACCTTCACAAAATTTAGACTGGACATTAGGAAAAACTTCTTCACTGAAAGAGTGGTCAGGCCTTGGACCAGGCTGCCCAGGGAAGTGGTGGAGTCCCCATCCCTGGAAGTATTTAAAAGACGTGTAGATGAGGCGCTTAGGGACATGGTTTAGTGGGCATGGTGGTGTTGGGTTGATGGTTGGACTTGATGATCTTAGAGGTCTTTTCCAACCTTAATGATTCTATGATTCTATGATTCTATGAAAGGGCTCGTTACTCTCATTGACACACTTAGGCGTGCTGGTAATGGATCAAACCAATGGTCCTGTCTGCTGCACGTCGTAAGTCAAGCAATGAAAACAGCTGATAGAGGTAGCGTTGTGTCCCCTGTGTCTCTGAGGATGAAACCTCCCTTGGTTCTGTTCATATAATGGCTGCAGAGTAAAGCGGTGGTGTCGTTTGCCTTCTCACTAGTCAAAGCATTGATTAGAAGAAATTTATACTTTCGATAATAACTTTTGCATTGGAAATAACTTACCTTGACTTTGTATGTTTATAAATGTTCACAGATCAGCTGAATGTGAGGTTTTTCTCTATGAAAAAATAAAGGTAATTTTTGTTTAAATGGTGTTATTGAGGTCTCCATTTTCCTTCCCTGTCATCTATATATTGAATCAAAAAAACGAGAGTCCCATCAGCCAGTGACTGTGCTGGCTGGTGCGGACAAGGACAAGTGGAGAGGCCAGGGCCTCCTCAGCTCCGCTGAAATTCGTATCTGTAGAAAGCAATATGAAGACAAACACAGCACGGGCCATTGACTGACAGCCTTCCGTAGAGTATTTCCGTCAAGAAAAAGTGAGTAGAAGAGATCTGAAGAAGCTGGTGGGCTACCAGTAATTCCTTTGAGATCTAGAGAGCTGCCACGGGAGAGTTTTCCTGTGAGAGCATCTCCAAATATTCTCTCCTGAATCCTATTTCTAGAATGTCATCTAAGAGTTAGGAACAACATTTGAGAAATCTGTGTGTTTCCACAGGCCTAGAATTTGCGCTAAAACAGTTTTTATTCTGAAACCAAATTAGGGCTTGTCTGCAGGGCCACACATCGCACAACACTTGACATAACATTACATTTTGGGCAGATCAAAGAAAATAAGACAGGCACTCCTCTAAGCGGACATCAGTGATGCTTCACACATTCTGCCTCTATGGTTCACCAAGCGACTTTAGAAACAACAGTTTATTCTCTGTACTATCTGAAAAAAGTATATTTAAATGATTGAGAGGACAAAGCATGGTCTTTCTCTAGCAGCTTGTCTATACACGAACCACTCCTGAATTATTCTGGTCACAAGTTTTCTTCAGATATGCCTGCACACAAGTCGCCCTCGGATGAATGGGAGTGACACTTTCCAGCAAATCTCCCCTTCTCCAAAATCAGCTGTGCACATGCTTTTGCTACCTCGTAAATGGAATATAACAAGGAAGGCTCCTGGTGTTTCCCTTAGGTGAAGAGCATGGGTAGTTACTGTGGGGTAGCTGATATCTTGGGAAGTTGTACTTTACACTACCCGTCAGCCATTAGCTTGCCTTGACTTTGAATTATTCCAGCTGAATTATTCCAGTTTGCAATCCATTGCAAAGCAGATTGAATAAAATGGGAAAAGGGCAGAAAATTAGGAAGAAATTATCTGGGAATAGTGGTTGTCTCTTTTTTCAAGTATAGACAGGTACTTAGACCTTCCCTGGGCCCTGTTCCTGACCTCCAGAGGACCGGTACCTTGCTGTTCCTCTACAGTATCTGATGTGATGCTAGTCTTATCTGCATATGATTACCAGGTGAATTAATTAGCTGTACCAGAACATACTAGTCTGAAGTAAGTCTGTGACAAATGGGTTAAGGCCATAAGCATTCTTGCATAAAATCATTCTAGAAAGCCTGTGTCCAGTGGAAGCAATTAGACTACTGGAAATGTATTGCTTGAAGTACTTAATTGCACAAAGTTAGTTAGATAAAGCAAAACTCACGATAGTGTCACAACAGAAGCCTTGATTATCCCAGATCTTCCATCCTGCTACGTATCATTATTAGTTTGTGTAGAATATTGCTTAACCTAAAATATTTTGCAACTCTTAAATAGCATGCACACATGAATGTGTCTCTGGCAGATGCCTGTCTCATCTCTGCGTATTAGACGCAGGAAAGAAGAAAATGAGCTCAATGGCAATGTTCATGTTTGGACCCGTCCTTCCTTTCCTTCCCATCAGTATTCTGATTGCCCAGCCAAGAGGATGCATTTCCACGAGGCACTTTACGTTTATCAATACTAATTGTAACTGCACAGAGGAGAATGCAATCCCGGCATTAGCAGCTGTTTTCCACATCATTAGCTGTGCTATCAGTTCATGCTCAAAATGCCTAGCTGCACCTTGATCAGAGTGTGACTAATATTTGCTCTTTAGCGAGGCATCTGTTTTTAATGAAACTTTAAAGGCAATTAGTAACTCTGTGTGTCCGTGAATAGGCTTTGTACATCTGAAGAGGAGTTAAAATCTTGCCTATAGTGTAGTAAATGAAAAGGGTTTAATGGTCCCAGAACAGTCATCAATTACCTCCATTATCCCATGAATTATCTCTTGCAAATTTCTTTGCAAGTGTGGTGGTCTGGTTCCTTAAAAAACAAAGCTGAGAATGTTTTCCAGGCAGGAACCCCTGCTTCAGGAATGAGCTGGTGGGCGGCGTGCGGGGAGATGCCTTCTCGCAGGGAGCTGCTGATGGCTGGGGCTGTTCCAGGTGGACTCAAGAGGATTAGGAGGGGATTAAGAAAGGTGGTAGATTAGCATAACCCGCCTTTTACCTGTGAAATTAAAATGTCAGAGAACGTTTTGGGGCAGTACGTGTCATTTTCACACAGATCGGCTTTGTCTTCTGCCCTTACTCTTCCTATAAAAGAACGTATGTTGTCTATAGGGGAGATGGACATACATGGACATGTGAGATCTTAAAATTAATTCAGGCCTGGCCTTATGGCTAGATGAGTATCTTGCACTGCCACTGTTGGCAGGTTTAATCATTTCAGGTGGAAATGAATTGGAAATGTACCGTTTCTAGAATACTAAAACCATTCATGCAAATTGAAAAGCTCTGGACTCTAATAATGCCGCTCCCACACATACAGCTTCAGTGCATGTATTGCAAGTGTAGGAAATAAAACTGCATAGAAACATATTCATTTCCGTGCAAGATTCCTTGCTGAGGAATTGGATATCTCATGTGATTACGCCTTTTAAAGGAAACCTGTGATTAAGGCACATTTTAAAATACCATTTTTCTTCCTTCCTCTCTTTCAGATGGCTCCTTTTAATCTCTCCTGTTTGTTTTTTTTTTTTTTTTTTTTTTTTTTTTTTTTATATAATTTGATTAAACAAAAAGACATATATGGCTGGAGTTGTTTTATTGTTTAGTTTTTTCCTTTTCAACATAAAAGCACTAAAAACTCGAAGGCTGGTCCTCCCTTAGTTGCAGCAACATTGGGGAAGAATAAAAGGTAATTATTATTATTTTTTTTGAGATAGCAGAATTGTGTCTCTGATGAAATCCTTTATGCAACACCACTTGTCAGTGTACATTTTGAACAGATATTTCAGGAAAGGAAATACGATGCAAAGCTGAACTGGTAACTAAAAATCCTTTCTTTTCTAAGTTGCTCCATTTTGTCTCTCTTACCTCTTGCACCATCGCCGTTGCGATGCTGCTGGAGGTAATACAGGAAATTATAGCCTAGAAGAGCCTGTATTTCTAATGTAAAAAAGAAAACAGACGGGTTCCCTTTATAAAGAGAAGGGCACTGACCCAGTTGTCCCAGTTATCCTTTTTACAC
Source organism: Fulmarus glacialis (assembly GCF_000690835.1). Lineage (NCBI taxonomy): Eukaryota > Metazoa > Chordata > Aves > Procellariiformes > Procellariidae > Fulmarus > Fulmarus glacialis. The sequence continues at coordinate 2,097 of NW_009213549.1, read as the reverse complement.
CCCCCCCACCCCAGAGCAGTTTTGAGTTGCTGCCAGCAGAAAAGGGAGTGGGTGTCAGCCTTGTGCTCTAGCTGTCCAAAATACAGAATTGCCACCGATTTCTAGCTCTTCCTGGCTTGCCAAAATGAAGAAGAAACCACAGAAGAAACTGTGGTTTTTCACATGCAGACAACCACCTGGCACATCTATTTGTTTTACTCCTGCTAGATAAGCTTTTGTTTTGACTTTCCGAGTCACAATGCTCCCACGTGAAGCAGCAGTGGGGTAAAAAGTTATCGCTCGAAAGCTTGGAGGATGCCACAGACAACTGTGGGAACAGTTTCAATAATCTGCTTCAGTATGAATTCAGCTGGGGTTATTTCCAAAGGAATTTAAACCAAGAACAGGGTTGCACACAGAGTTTGCTTTGCCTGAAAAACAACTTTTAACATTATTTTTGTTATGGCTAAGCTGTTATTCGGCCAGCTGCCCCCTAAAATATTAGAGCTGTCAGAAGAGAGGGGAAGACACCAAGGCAGAAACAAGCAGCTGGGGGATATAAAAGGACGGTATTTGCTGAATTTTGTCCTGCTACCAGGAACAGGGGAGCGTGCCCTAACCTGGAGACTTTCCACTAAAGCAGGCGAGGAGTGCTCTCTGCAGCAGTAACAGCCTGTACCTGTGCGGAGACACACAAGAGCTGTACGTGCCAAACTGTTCCCAAAATGATTGTATAATGACAGTCCAATACTTTCAATGAGTTATTAGGGCAGAGTCGGTCCAGCTTTCTCCATTCTTTGAAACATTTTGAACACAGAGTTATTAAGGCAGATTCAGTATGCCTTTCTCCATCCTTTTAAAGGTTTTGAAATTGCATGTCTATTTAGTATCCTTTTAAAGAACACCTGCATACTACTGTGTGTAAGGTATTTATAAATGGAAGGTACAAAATGAAAACACTGTGAATCTATATTGAATATAGAAATAAAAGTATGCTGCTAGAAGACATCACTAAAACCAGGAAAAAAACCATACAAAAATATCATAAGAATAACAGAATAAGAATAATGGAATTAAAAATAAAACCGACATTTTGACTCTTTGATTCAAAAAACTAGTTTGCCCATGTTTTAACTGATTCTTCAACCCAGCAATATATTAATAATCTTTTGGCACTGAGTCAGGAAAACATCCGAGTTCAGGATTGCACTTAAAGTGATACTAAAGTGTTACTCTGCACAGGGTGAGATTTAAGTGCATGGATTGACGCTTCCCTCAATCGGGACCTGGCGTGATGCTACAGCCGCACTCAGCACTGGTCAGAAACGCATGCAGCTCGCAAAGCCCCAAGCTAGAGTGTTTGTGCCCTGCGAAGGCGCCAGGAAGCACTTTGTAAAGACAGATGAAGCAGCCACCGGTGCAGGAATACTCTGGGTGTGTGGGTTGTCCCGAGCTCTGCCTGAGCTCGTCCTGAGCTTCTCGGTGCGGGGGGAGAGTGGTTCCCAATCATTGTGCCAGAGGGGTGCGTGTCTCCCCTACTTCACCCAGTGTGTGGGTAAGTGTGAAGCTTTTCCACCTCGCAGCCAAGACTTGGATTTTTAATTCTTTTCTTATAGCTTTGACTTTCTATATGCTGAATTCAGCATTCCTACTCTTGCAGGAAGGTCCTCCCTTGAGCAATCACCTGGAGATCAGGTTATAGCTGGCCATCCTCACCTAGGACACGGATGAAGTTGTAACTGAGTGGTATTTTATAACTCAAAAAACCAAGATTGTAGCAAAAATCACAGACATTTGTGCATTAAGAGTTTACATTTGTGACTTGAGCTACAGCTAAAGCTCTCGCCTTAGCTGGAAGGTCTGCGTTGCTCCAGGAGCATCCCATGCAGCTGTAAGGCTGAGCTGTGCGGCAGCGGTACCCCGGCTGTGGGAAGGGCTGCCGGAGCTCCCGGTGCTGCCCGGCCTGCAGACAAACCTGGGGGACAGCAGCCAGGCGTTTCCACTCAGGCGGTCCCTTCGGCTGATGCAATTGCTGGTGCAGGCTCGTGCCATTCCCTGCCACACTCCTCGTCCTGTGCAGCTCCCAGTACCCATCCCCATCCTCATCCTCATCTCCAT
>NW_009213548.1:7190-55868 GCF_000690835.1 Fulmarus glacialis | reverse complement strand
GGGCACACGGCACCGTCCTCCGCAACCTCACCGGTAACTGGGCGGCGGCTGGGCGTGGGTATGCAGGGAGGAGGTTAGGCTGGCTCTGGCACACGCGTGGGGGCGGCGGGGCGAGCTGCGGGCCGAGGGGGCTGGAGTGCGGAGAGTTGTGTGGGTTTGTGTGTGCACTCCTGTGGGCGGGGGAGCAAGTAGTGCCGTCAGCGTGGGGACCCGGGGGAAGCCGATCCGTGACTGGAGAGCGAGCCCCGTGGTACACAATGGAGGGCGTGGGTAGGACCGGTGTGTAGGGCTGGGGGTGGTCTCCCTGCGTGTTACACGTAGGGAGGGCTGGTGTTTGTGTTCCTGAGTCTGTGTGTGTGTGTACATGTTTGTTCTGTGAGCATCCATATAATGTGTGTGCGTGCTTAGAGGGTTTGGGTGTGAGGTTGGTATGTCCAGGGAAACGAGAAGAGTCTGTGTGTTATGTGTTAGGAGGACTGGTGTGTGCACCTGAGATCTGGTACAACTGCATGAGTAAAGGAGCTAATGATGTGAACGTGTTCACTCACTTTTGTATGTATGTATATAATAAAAGGCTAATGGTATAGGTAATGTGTATATGAGCGAATTGATGGGTGTGTGAATGTATAAGTATGTATGGGAGGCTGGAGTATGATGGGGGGAGTGGTTTTTTTTTGTGGATATATGCTCATTGGCATGACAGAAAGCCATAAAAAAACCAATCAAAAAAACCCAGAGAAATTAATGTGAGAAGCAGGGACTTCTCCACCCACCCACCTCCATGCCCCTGGACAATGAGAGCTATGGGAGTTAATGGGGTGACAGGTGTTTGCTGACAAATAGACATAATCTTAAGCATCAGGGATTCTTAGACTGAGCTGTTCTGAAAAAGTTCTGTGAACCAAAGTAGAGTCAGGTCTTCCCTCTCTGTTAGGAGAGGAGAGCTTTATCTAGCTTTGGCAAGAACTGGCTTTTTTTTCTGCTCAGTCTCATGCTGAAAAATGGGTGTGGACTACTGTGAGACCCAAAGCATATAGTGGAGAGGTGTATCTTCTGATTACCTGTTCTGTCCAGGTGTAAAGAAAAGCATAAGCTTCCAGCTCTGAATAAGGAGGGATTTGGTGTCAATAGCAGAGATGTTACTGAGTAAATTCTTTCTACTTTGTATAGGTGTATATTAGGTGGTGACAGATTAGTGGAAAATCTTGAGTAAAGAGGATATGCTTCTAATATTTGTGAAAATATTCTAGTATTTATGAAAGAGTCTTATGCCATTTTTCCCCCCCATATTAATGATTGATAGATTTTTTTTTTTTTTAAAATCTATTCAGGGTGGAAGAAGTATGATAAAAATAGAGATGCAGCTGAAGTTGAAGCTGTAGCAAACAGAAAGTGATCATCTTAGGCTTTATTCTCTTTCTTGTTCTTTTAACTTCCAGGATACTTTTTAATGTAATAAAAAGGTTATACAGATTTTTTTTTTAATTGTTTGATCTGTGAACTTTTTAAGATGTGTTTCTGATGATTAAATTTTCCAGGTATTAGTGTGGTGACACACTAATACAGCTCATTTTCTGAAGAGTTATTTTTGCATACTTACGATAAAAATAAAATTTGTACTCTTAAATACATTGTTAACTTTTTCCTTTAACTTTTCTTTGTGCCAGACATCCTTTATAAAGTTTTTCTTACTAGAGCATTATGCTACCTAGGTGTTTCTATGAAATTCAGTGCTGAGGGTTAAGTAAGCAACAGTTTTGTTTCTTGGTGTTTTTGCAATATAACAAGACGTTACACAAGATATTTTTAATGTGGAATGGTTTTTCTTTTGAATTTAAAGAATATGAAAAATAATTATCTGTCGTAGTATTGTTGGAGAATGCCAGTGTCGGTTGTAGTTGCACTACAGTTTCTGAATTGGTGCTTAAATGCAGGTGGTCCTTATAGCCATAACCAGTTGTGCTGGATGTTCTTATGGACTGTTGACAGTTAACAACTTTCACTGGATTTAAAAGCTTCTATATAAGATACACTGTTACTGATTACACCTTAGGAGATTGTTTCTAATAATAATTGATATTAACGAATAACTGTTATTAAACTTACATAAACCCTTCCTAAAATACTTACCAAATGTAGAAGTAAACTTTGTTCAAAAACAGAAGTTCTGGTTTTTCCATGCTAAGAAAATAGGTATGTGAATGAGTTATCTTGTTTGACTGCTTAATTCATTCCCTTTTGCATCTCTGTCAAGTATAAGGAGAAACTTCTTCAGAGTACTGGGAAGAGAAATTCATAAATATACAGTATCCATGAATATTCTAAGATTGCTTTGTGTTTATTTTTGGACTTAAAGTTGTGGTCTGGACTTGGCTTTTAAGTTGTACAAGTAAAAACTTATCTTCTTTAGATAAACAGTGTTGATTATGTTTGCACAAAGTTGTAAAGTTTTATCAGCAAACTCGTATCCTTAAAAAATACATTAATTTTCTAAAACTTTCAACAGGGACCTGATACGAACTCCAGCCTCAACCAGGAAGTGCTTCAAACATTAATGGTTTAATTTTGGGGATTTTTTTCCCCCTTAATGAGAAGCTGAACCATTATTTTTATACCATATATCTGATTCAGGTTCAATTTAAAAAAAAAATTGTCTTTCATATATGGCCCAGGAGACCACAGAGAATTTCATTCCTGCCACATACACGTCATGCTCTGTGATAGCCGAAGCGGCAAGTGCTGTTCTTTGTAGCTAAACCTTGTCCCACCAACATGATGTACTTTGCTTCATATCTTTCTGCCTTCACTTGGGAGGAAGAAGAGTGTTACTGTAAATGGTGGAGATAAGGGTCTAGTAACCATGGGAGAGGAAGCTTTTTACCTGGCCCTGTTTTACCTCCTCCAGCAAATCCTAAGAACAGCCCCTTTATATGGACTGGTTGTGTTTTAGAGTTAGTGGTAGATCAGGGTTTACTAGAACAGGTCAGAAAATAGCTGAATCTGAACTGAAAAAACTGTCCCAGTTTGAGTGCCCATTAAAATAAATATTTATGTTTAAAGGCTACCTCCACAATAAAGAACTTAGCAATATTTCTACTCTTCCTGTAACCAATGCAAATTTTTTGTTTATGTCTTGTTATTGCATGTTCCAAACATGTAAGCTTCTGGTCTGAATGGGTTTTATATTAGTCACTGAGGAGGTAGGGGGAGAATGTAGTCTTTCTGTGTCACTGCATGCAGAATTAAAAAAAAAAACAAACAAAAAAAAACCCCCAAAAACCAAAACAAAACAAAAAACCCAAAAAACTAAAAACAAACACCATCCACAAACTTGTGTTGTACTGTATGACTTCTAAAGTCAGGGTCATCTTTCTTCTCCTCCCCACACCCCAGTGTCCGAAGTGATGAGCTGAAGACTCCACAACTGTTTTTATACATTTTGAAATAAAAGTCTATAATTTTAAAGTGCTGGACAGTAATAACTCCTGAATTTGTTGACAGTGAACATTTATAAGAGATTATGGGTGTCGCATAGAAGATCTTCCTTGTCTGTTATATTTTTTCCTAAGCTTCATCCTGTAATAAGTCCCTGATTATCTGGATTATGTCTTTGTTCCCTATCCTGTAACTTGAGAGGACTAGACTGTAATTTATGATTTAAATGCTCTTCAGCAAGTGCTTCTCTTCCACTTAATGCAGCAAAAACTTTAGCATCTCCAAACAACAATTTGACTGTATAGTCCCGATAATTTCAAGAATGCCAGTTAATAATTAAGGCAAGGACCCAGTGATGAAGAAAATACTGTAACATGTAAAGAGCTGAATTACATTTGCAGGTATAATATACTGGCATTTCTTAATCTGAGTGCTTTGAGTTTGTAAATCTGCAGAAATATAACATTATACAGTTTCTTAATTCAAATTTCAACACGTGCTACCTTGTTGACTTAAATTTGTATCTTTGTATTCACAGCACAGATACTTATTGCTTGACTTAACTCTGTAGTTAATATTGGTAGCCTGCGTATATAGATTAGAATCTCAAGAGAGATACTTTCTTTTGGAGTAATCAGTCTTGATTTATGAAATGTTATAGGCAATCATTATTCATCTGGCAAAACAAGGTAAGAATTAGTGGAAAAGAAAACTGTCAAAGATGAAGGACTAAGGAGGTTCTCCATGTTTACTGAAGCTGAGTGGCAGTAGGACAGCATGTTCATATATATGTAGATAATATCTGAAAATTTTAGCATTTATATACTTTGTGTGTTGACTTTGCATTTTTTTATTTGCCCAAGATAAAGCTGTTGAGGGAGTGCAAATTCAAGTTTTGATGAGTTGGAAGTTATATGAATGTTATTCTAAACTGTAGCATGCTTTAAAAACTCTTTTTCTAATCTCAAGTCTAATCTTTAAGGTTGTGTAGGCCTACACCAATATGATATGTATAATGTGTATATATAGTACATAAGAATAGTGTATGTATGATATGTATCTATGGTATGTGTAAATACCCAAATTAAGTGTAAATACTCAAATCAACAATGTATTACTCTAAAACTGGAGTGATAGGGCATGAATTACAAATTATTTGAGCCTTGCAGCTTTTCTGGTAGGAAAAAGTCCCCACCCAAGTAAAACTAGTGGGAAAACTGAAGATAAGATTAAGATAGTGGTTAAGTGCTAAGAATTTTAAATAAACCTGAAAAATGGATCTCAGTTGTCCTTAGTAGAAAAGCTGTGGCTTCTATGCAATAGATTGGATGTCACTGTGCTTGTAAGCTAGTAAGTACCGGATCTTTCCTAGTTCCCCGTAGGTGCATTCCTTTGGCAACTGTGGAGTTTTGAAACAAAGAAGTTGTGTTTTGGCTACTTAAAGTAATTTGGATACACTGACAGTAAACTCTGAAACTTTCTTAGGGTCAAGCAGAGGAAGCTGGGAGGTTTTTCTAAAGTTTTATTTTATTCATGGCTCTTTAGGGTAGCCCTATGGGGACATGACTAAATAAACTGAGGCTAGGTTAGTATTTGGAGCTCTGTGTCAGATAAAGCTAAATCATTATTACCATAGCAGCAAAGTACTCTGTATGTGCAAAAAGAGCAAGCTAATTAGTATAGCTACACAAAGACTGAGGATTTTTGACAGCATGTTTCTTTATCGACATAGCAATGATGATCATGTAGGTAAGTTTATACCTCATAAAGTATGAATCAGTACATAGGACATAAATAGTTTTTTGTACCAGGATGTTCTTAAGACACTTCAGTCTCACTTCCTCCTCCTTATAGGTATTGTAAATCTTTCAACTACTCGGTTATTTTTGAACAAGCAAAGTCTTGACAGTTTGTGATCAGAGGTCCACGTTCTCTTTCTCTATTTTCTAGTGGCATCTCTCAGTGTTATCCTCAACCCATTCTTTGCTTCCTTCATTGTTACTCTAGCACACTTTTTTGAGGGTCATCTCTTATCATGATTCTGGAGTTAGATGATACTGAATTTTAGTGAACCTCGAACTCTTTCACTCAGAAATTCCTGTGCATTAAGTTCTTTGCCCTCAACCTGTCAGGATAAGAATGCCTAAGTTGTCCTCTAGGTTTATGGAGCCTGAAGCCTCCTCCAGTTTGCTTAAAAGGCTGGCTGTCCTCCTTACCCTGTCCATCCATGCTAAACAGCTTACTTGGTTGTCTTCATCACTGACCTAGTTAATGAGCAGAAGTAAATAAGTGAGTGTGTTGACCTATCAGGCATAAAAAGGGTAAATAAAGGAGGATAAGAAAGGATGACTCTTCCTGCCTTTCCTATGGAAGGTGTTTGAAAGATATGTCCTATTTCAGCTTCGAGGACTGAGGTGGTGTTTTAACGAAGTGAGGTGGTGATTTCACAAAGTGGGTGATGCCTATTCAGGAATCTAAAGAAAATTTTGTATTCAGAAGAACTGCTAATAAATATGCAGTCTATTACTAAATGTGTAGTCTGTAGCTGAAGAACAAGAAACATTTATGTGAAATAGTCAATTGATATGATTCTTTGAATTACAGATCTTTCAGGTTTTTTAACATGACAAAGGTGACTGATGAAAGGTTCATAAATTATGATTATAAATGGCTCCAATTTTGTATGTTGTATAAGTTTTATGGGGAGATATGTTGCTGTGTTTCATTGAGTCCCTCACTAGAAAAGCCAACTTTGCAAGAGAAAGATATGATCTAAATCAATGATTAAAAAGCTTTGTGTGATCAAATTCTCAACTTCTTTAATATCAGATTTTAAAATGCTACTGTCATATGACAATTAGGAAAGCTATCATCCTAGAATATTTGAGTAGTGTGATTATTCCTTTTTCTTTATTTTGTATTGGGATGCAACAACATAAATTATTGCCTATTCCTTGCTAATATCAACCATTCAAAAAAAAAAAAAGAAAAACCAAATTACAAATCTCTAGTAAATTAGAGGTATGTTGGTGCTGAGGGGAGATGCTAGAATAGTTCCAACCACAAGATGCAGTGGCAGAACTGTACTTTGTTTTCTGTTCAGGGAGACTTTTCCTCTTCCTTCCCTTTAAAATCTAGTTCTTGTTGCAGCAGGTGAGAATCTTTAGCAAGAATGTGTGTGAGGGGAGGGAGAGGACAAAACAAAAATCCTCTAGTCTCTCTGCTCATAACCCTGTCTAGTAACGTGGTAAATAAAAGCTTTTCAGCTGCTTTCATTTAACAAATTTAGATATGTAAGTTGGTGGAGAGTGGATAATCTAGAGCATATGTACTTGATGGAGTTACCCAAATAAAAAGCAACTCCAAATTGAAGATGATCTCTAAGTAATTAGCCTACTTACAGGATAGAGACGGTTAACCAGTCCTCAACTGCTTGCTGTGTCCCTCACCCTGCTGCCTGCCTTCTGCAAATCGAAGTGTCACAGGCCTATGTCCCTAACCCTTCTGTTCACACCTGTCACTTCCCCCTTCTGTCTCCTTCCCAAATAAACAAATCTTTGGTCCTTCCCTCCCTCTTATCTTCAGCTGGACGTGAAGGTGTTCCCTCCCTCCCCTCCAATTCTTCTGAAGTGAACACCTACAAGTTTTAGCATCTACAGTCAGTTTGGCAAAATTATAAGCTATTATGAATAATTTATAATAAGAAGGTACTGGGTTATTGCAGGTATGTGTAACACTACCAGTATTTCTTGTGTCACTGACTTTACAATGCTATTGACTTGGAAACCTAAGCCTCTGAAGTGATGATTTATAACTGGTTTCTTTAAATGCTACAGCTGCATTTGTGTAGAACAAGCAGTATTTCTGGATGTTCTCTAATTTCCTTTTTAATGCATTCAATATGCATGTTGCTTTTAAAGAGTAGGAGAAGAAAGTGTGTACCAAAGAACTCAAGTTTATATTCCTTTATCCAACAGGACATTTGGGGCTGGTTCTATTCTCATGTCTCCTGCCCTAAAATTAAAGTGAGGGGTGATGCTGATTTTCCTTGAGCTTTATTTGGAATGTAAATAAGACCTAAAATAGTTGCTCACTATGCAGCTATTTTGTTGTGTAAGGGTTTGTAAATATTTTTGGTTTCTTAGTTACAGGGGAGTAGTTAGCCTTCCCATAAACCTTTCCTTTTCTTCTAAAAATGCAGTTGTCCTAATAAGTCTTCCCAAGACTGTAAATCAATTGCCTTTTCTACCTGGTGAGGGTCAACAATGACCACAAACACTGATTTCTTAAAAGGTGATGCAGTGCCTGGTAAACCCTGTGGAAATTACAGGGAATAACAGTGTCTAACAGAGACAGATTCCAACAGACTTTCTTGATCTAGTTTCAAACTTTTCAGCTGCAATGGCATTTTAGGAGGGAATGACTGGAAGTGCAGCTTTCAGTGTCCTGGGACTGTCCCTCAGATACATTTGCAGAGAGACAGTATCAAGAGCTTTGCTTCTCCTCCCCATAGCATATCTATGTATTGGCTGTTCACTTCAGAATAACTGGCTACTGAATAGGCTGCCATAATCACAGGTCCCCTCTCACCTGAAATAACTGAGTCTTCTGTTCTTGGGCTTCATGTTAAATGGGGACAAGTTTGTCTCATTCTGATGCAGTTTTATGAAATCAGTTGATATCTGCCTGAATTCAGTATCCACACCACCACACCTTCCAGAAGTTTGTTTTTAGGCTGTGGAAGAACTGATGGGATAATACTAATCAATACACCGTTGGCATAGTTGTGGAGTGTTCGGCAATCTTAGAAGCCTGCAGTGGTCATGTAATTTTACATAAGAACCAAGCATTTTCTTCAACTGCAGATTTGAAATATGTATTCTCAGGGTCCGTCACTGGGGTATCAGGTTATCTTTACTCTAGTAATATTGCACTTTTTCTTGGCAGTTGATGTTTCATCTCTTGCATCCATCTTAGTCAAGAGAAATGAAAGTTTGGGTCAAGAACATTGTCAGCACTCTGTCCTGATGATCCAGGCCTCTCTTTTACTGAGTATTTTGCATATCAGTATAATCTGAGTGGTATGAAAATTGTGTGACAGACTTAATTGCAGGTAAGGGTGCTGTGTCCAGAAAATAAGTAGCATCTCCACTACAGTATTTACTGGCAAACAAGGCAAAACATCCTCTTCTGTGTAAGAACAAGTGCATTCAGCATCACATTCACCTGCCAGCAGTTTAGTTTCGTGCGTCTCTGAATAATCTGGGAGATGGACTCAACCATGTTACTGTGGAGAACTAAAATGGAAGTTCTAAGATATGCACATAATATCTTCTAGGATTGAAGGTCTTCAGCGATCAACGTGTGCAAGCAAGGAGATGCTTGCTCTTGCCTACTGGATACATTCTTAATTCCCGTATTAGAGTTCTTTCCTCTAACTTTTGTTCTTCATGGCTATTCACATGGTAAAGTGGAACATAGACCTTGTGTTTTTTTGCTGCCAGTGTTGCCAAAACAGTTGAGACTTGAGGACCTGTTCAGTCTATTGCTGAACTGTAGTCTGCTCAGTCCATACCTCTAATGTTTATTAAGTATCTGCTAGCAGTCTACTTGGTGCTCAAGGAAATTATCTCCCATGGGACAGGAGCTTAGTTGTTATCATTTTGATAGAATAGTGTTTTGAGCTGTTAGGCATCTGGTTTTGTGACATCTTTCAATGAAAGAGTCTTCCCTGGTAGCTCCTCTGATATACCCTAAAAGAATGAAAGTGTTCCTTCCTAATGGAGTTTTCCTGCCTGAAGTTGTGTGTGATTTACGTTTGCAGGAAAGTAAGCTTTTTTCCCCATCTTCTAAGGCTTATTACCCTATAGTCAAACTGTAGGTCTAGCAGGGCTGCTAGGTGCTATATTGATAGATCCTTTGGCTAATGTCCTTGCTTATTTGCTTCCACTAGAAAAAAAAAACAATGGGAACACTCAAGCTGTACTAGTAACAGACAAGGCCTGTTAGGATTGCAGGAGAGGTTCCCCTCCCGAATTATCCATGACCATGGCAGATTAGATCAGCAATCAATCTTTCTTAATGTTAGTGAAGGAGTTTTTCGTGTATTTGTAGAGTGATTACTTGGCACTCTTGCCACTGTTCTGTCACAGTAGCTTCTGAGAATGATGAGACATTTAGTGGAACAGTACTGTGGTCATTATCCTTTTGCAAAGATTTTTGGCACCAACTTGGGGCCAGGGGTGAAGGGATGGAGGATCTGAGGAGAGCTGCTTGGAGCCACCCTCAATATGTGTGTGCATATATCCAAGCACTCAGAAAGAAAAGTTACATATTGAACTACAGCTGAAGTATTAATTGAATGTAGATTTACCACCCACCTTCCTTGCTGCTCTCTTAAGAGAGTCTTTTGGTTACCATAATTTAGAGGAGTTGGAAGTCCTGTGACATAGTTTTGCATTTTATGTCTGTGAAAAGGGAAGGGTTGAGTATACTCTCAAAATACTGCTAAATGAAAAAGCTTAAACTCTGTGTTTGTGCTATGGATATGCATACAATATTGACGTTGGACTCAAAGGGCTGTGGTTATTGTGTAGCAAGCATCCTTTCACAGTATGTTTTGTTTGAGCTGCTAAGTATTTAAGTTAGCTAATTGGGTCATATTTCTGCTCAAATGACTGATGTGTGTCAAGCTGCAATAATACAGGCTCACCTCATAAACAGCAAGTATCCCGCTGTTGTAAGGAAACTATTATTTTTCTGAGGCAGAACTGCAGCAAAAGCTCTGAATTAATTAGTTTCATGGGGTTATATCAATCAGGAAAATGTGCCCCAATTTGCTGAATTCTGTGATGATATATACCTACTGTAGTTGGCTAAAAAAAAAAATTTTTTTCCCTTTTTCTTGGATTTTGCCACCCTTTTGAGTTACAGTAAATGTTTTTAGAAAATTACTACCAAGTGAGAGAGGTTCTTTAATTCTTACGTAGCTTCATTGATGGTTCCTGCTCTTTTCTTTGAAGGTAATGATCATGTCTGCCGTTCTTCAGAGAAATGTTTATACTCCACATATTCTCATGATCTCTTGTCCTTGCTTAGTAATTTAAATAGTAGTGACTACCTGTCTGTATGAAGTTCTGTTCTAAGCAATTAGAAGCAAGGAGTTAGGTGTGTTAAAATTTCTTGTTAAAATTGTAATGTTTTTATTTGTGCCTTTGAAGATAATTTGATGGAACACACTATTACAGCTCCTGGGTAGATAAACTGAAGTCCTTAATGTCAGTTTTCCCATTTGATGTTACCTGATGCTGTCTCTTCTTGTAAAACAAACAAAACCAAAACAATCCTTGACTCCTTCCTGGTTCAGTCTTTGTTTCAGAGAATACTTCATTCCGCAGGAGTAGTTACAACACATAGTAAGAAATTGCAATTAACGTTTAAAGAAACCATAATAAGAATGATGGACTACTTGTAATAATACATCTGAATGAAGAATTGTGCCAGAATCCTTTTTATAATTTTATCATAATAGAGTTACTCCTTTATGATAGACTGCTAAAAGGGGGAAGTGTCCGAGCATATGCTGATGTTGTCACATTGATTCCTCTTAAGGTGGAAATCAGTATTGCTTTTCTCTTACTGTTGATTGTCTGCAATGTTTTAAAGTTTCTTACTTATAAAGTTCTTGTCTCAGAAATATTAACCCTTTATTTGACTGCTTTCTTTCAGAGATGTGGTACTGGGTTTTCCTCTGGGCTCTCTTCTCCTCTCTCTTTGTCCATGGTGCTGTAGGAGTATTAATGTTTGTGATGCTGCAGAGGCATAGGCAGGGGAGGCTGATCTCTGTCATTGTGGTCAGCGTTGGATTTCTGGGTTCTATAACTGGAGCAATGATAACCAGTAAGTCTGTCTTTTGGTTTTTTATTTTATTTTACATCTAACTTTTAAAAAGAAAAAACCCTTTTTCTTAGTCATTTGTTAATTGTTATTAAGGATTTTGCCTTGGTTATATAGCTATCCTAATGACAGCTGAGTTGCTTTTCTATTGTGTAAAGATAAAACTACTACAAATTGTCAGAGGAGTGCAGAAATCATCCTACACTTTCATTTTGGAAACATTTGGCACCAAGCTATTCAAAAGGTATGCTCAGCAGGTAATATATTTTTGGGATCAGGAAGAGCAGTCCTGTCCTACCATACTTGTTGCAGATTCTTTTGTCAAAGATTCTGATCAAGATCACCTCTTAGTACCATTAAAGCCACGAGTGTTTTTTTGAAATGAAGTCCTGATTCCATTGATTGCAAGGCTGACTGCCTGCTCATTTCCTTGGGCCTGCTGGAGGTTTTTAAATTGCACCTGGATAGGATGTTTCTCTTTTAAAAGAAATAAAGATGCAGTGTAGGTGATTTACAACTAAGAAAACTTGTTTGTTTTCAGAAGTTACAGTTGGCTCATGGATTTGAAAGAACTTTCCAGTCTTGGCTTGGCTGTAATGTTACTTTATAGTTTATTTGGGGCAGGGAGGAAAGAGGGAGGAAGGCCATTAGACTTTTCCCCCCCAAAAAAAAAAAATTAAGCTCTGCTGTTGTTCTAGGTAAAATGCTCTTTGGCAAGGGCATCTATGGTGTTAGTCTAATGTCTAAAATGTATCTTGAGTGGTAGGCATTTTATATTTCTTGACATTGTATCCACAGATAAGATGCTAACCATTTTTCTGTTAAAGCAGCATGCTGAAAGATTCAGAGAGCTATAGTTAAAACCTATACTCATCATTAAAACATTGCAGAAAGCAGGATTATTTTATGTAGCAAAGTGCAGAAGTGTTACACCAGGCCAAATATGGCGCACAAATGATTTTGCCAAGAGCGTTTTGAGGAAATGCTGCTTAGCTGTTTTCAACTAGTTATTGGTATCAGATACTGTTTTTCCATCTTTCCTAAGAAATTCCATTATCAGTATCAATACTGAAATATGTGCCATAAGATCAGTAGGACATGTTATTCAGTCTTCGGCTTTATCATATCCAGCTACTTTTATCTAACTTACAGAATACAGTAGCTTTCCCAAGCAAATAGGAGCATGGTGAGTTTTCAGTTGGGGGGAGGGCAGGGAAAGAAATAGCGAATATTATTTTCACAGGAAAGAAGCTTGTGCTTTGTTATCTGAAACAATGCTGGTAAGGAGTTCTCAACATTAGAATCAATGGGTTGAATGGAACCTGTGTAACTTGAGCAGTAGTTTCTGCCCAAAGATCTTCAGTGTTGTTGACAAGATGGTCTAACTTGAAAGGCCTTTGAGGGTAAGGAACTGTAAATCTAGTGACCATCATATAATCTTAAACTGTAGGCAAGCCTTGCTGCCTTTCATTCCCATTTTTCTGTGCACTGCCCAGATTATCAGGATAGTGGTACCACTTCAGCTTTGAACACATTAATGGATGATTTGTGACAGATTATTTCTTATTGCTACTAAAAATCCTTCTTGCCTGTTGGTTTTCAAGGTTAAATAAAAATGCAAATTTCATGAAAAGTTTCGTTAAGACTTTCCTCAAAAGGGTTTAATTGCTATGTATTTCTCAGCCTAGATTTTCCATCATTTAACACAGTATAGTTCAGTATAACTCTACTTTTTTTTTTTGCTAAGGTGAGGTGGAACCAGCTGAGTGCCTTACATTACATGTTATGCTGATTTTTGTCCTATGATTAAAATGGCAGTGGCCCTGTTATAAGGTCAGTCGTGCATGAGCATTTCTGAAGAACAGAAGATAGGAAATGTGATGCTGGAATATCTAAGCAGAGACTTTTACAGTATTCTGTGGTGGGGAAGGTTCAGGTTTAGTGTTTCTCAAATGAAAGTACTTTGTGTCTTTTATCTATGCATAAAAAGAGGAGCAACACAGTTGTATCTTTGGCATCCAGTTTTGCAAATCAAAACATTTAACAAGTAAGCAGTACTGTTTATGTGTAAATTCACCTGAGAATTTCTCCAAGCTTAAACTGTAAACTTGTTATGCTGTTCCCAAAGGTATTGCACTGAGCGTTGCAACTTGGTTAGCCAAATACTTTTACTTTCGGGTATTTTTGTTTCTGGACAGCACTAGGTTGTTTCATACTGAAAACAATTCTGTGGGGAGCTTCTGAAGACAAATTATAGTGATAAAATATTAAAGAGAGGATTTTTATTAGCTATTGTGCTGCAAACTGGGATGCAAGTTGAAGTATTTAGTTGTTTGGATGTGCCTGGTCCAATGCTTAAGAAATTGAGAGAGCAAACTGACTTCAATTTCCATTTTGTGTTTCCAGTCCTCTGCATAGTTTGTGTAGGTGAATGAATGCAGTATAGATTATTAAATAATGCAGGCTTAATTTTGCTCAGGTAGATCTTTCAAACTTTCTGGCCTTCTGGGATGTTTTTACCAGCATATAGAAAAGCAGGAAAACCCTCAGTTTCTAGGCTTTGAAAAATCACAGAACTTAATGGTTATAAAAAAGGTATAAAAAACTTACTAAATAGCAGTGGATACTGTCCAAAAAAAAAACCCACACAAAACCAAGAACAGATAAATGTCAGGCAGTTGGAGGCAAGGATTTTAGTTGTATTTCATCCAGAAGGGTCTGTTCTTCCTCCTCTTCCCAATCACACTCCTTTTTGGTGAGATATTCTCATTTCCCTCATTGGCAGCCTATTGTAGTATACTGTGGCTCTATACCAATTGTGCTGGGTTATGCATTACAGGTTGTATTGCACACTGTTATTTGATGAGTATAAATACATAATTATCAAACTACCAAATTTTTATGTTTTTATTATTGATATTTTCCAGAATATCTCAGTGTTTTCTCAAGAAGCCAAAAATTTCTGTTATTGATTAACTAATACCATCAAATTCTGGTATCCCAATTTGGCTGATTTGAATTCACTTTGAGAGTTCCAATCACCAAAATAATTTTAATGTCAGTACTGGGCTCAGTCTAAAGGATCTCATTCAGTTTTTGACAGCAGGTAGTCAAGGAACAAATGGAAAAGCTTATGCAAGGTAGCTGAGTGATAGTTCTGACAAAATATACTTTACAGAATATGGTTTTTAAAAAAAAAAAAAAAACCACCACCACCAAAAAAACCCAAAGCTTTTTCACTTAACAGTCTCATTAATAATGTTTATAATTACTGTTATGGCCACAATTATTAGTGAATTCTACTTTTCCTAAAATTTTTGTAAAAACAAGGTGTTACTTTTTTAAGATATCAGATTATATTCAGATACAGATTGTACTTTCAGAAAATCTGTTGGGACTTAATGTATTTCCATATCGCACTTAATGTTTGTTCTTTAGGCAAAGAGAGCAAGCACTTCATAGAAAATACTAGTTCAGAAAGTATTAAATAAAAGCTTTGTTCTAGGTGAACTTTTGAGGGTTGGATTGAGTAAAATTTCTGCCTATGAACACAGCTGTATGTAAGCCTGTATTTCTTCTTTGAATGAACATTTTAGTATCCTTAAAAGGCTCAGAAGTTGTTTGAGCAGAAAATGTTATTCATCATTGGCATGTTATTTTTTTGGCTGATCTTTTTCTCGGGTATTTGCTCCAAGACATCACAGCTATCCATTTGCTCTGACTTTTGTTCTTCAAATGCGTGGGATAAATTCAGCATGTGAAAGACAGTAGAAGGGAGTTAGTAGCACCTGGCTTTGTTTACAGTGCAGTATTTTGTTTCTGGTTTATCCTGGCCATTTGATGTTATACTTTAAATGGAAATTTGCACACAACTGTACAAGAAAAATGGTCTCTTAATTGTTAATGTGTTATAGCTCAAAATCTAATCATATTGGTTAGAAATTTCCTCTCATACACATTCATGGATAGCAATGCGATGCTTGATCTCTTTCATGTTTTGCTTGATTTGCTAAACAGTTGTTAACAATTCAGTAGTTTAAGTCAAAACTAAACTGACACAATATGACCAAGTTATTCAACCGAAATATTAAATGAAGCTGATAGATGTAAGTGTTTACAGTTATTTTGTAGACACTAGCAGTTTTACTGTTGTTGTCTTCTCTCTGCCTATACAAGCGCTATTAAACCACACTTTGGACTTGGTCAGTTTTTAAAGGATTCTTTTGCTACCTTTTCAAATTAGCAGAAGGCAAAAATGTAAAAAAGATTTGGAGATGTCTACAGGGAAATGGCAAGATTGAATTTTCTTAAATCAAAGTGATGTTGGAAAAGTTAATCTGGTTCAGCTGGGAAAATAATTCCTGAAGGACTTTCATAACAACTAGAAAAATACAAGCAAGACTAGTAATTCTATAATGCCATGAAGTAATACAGCGTTTGGTAATGTTTTATAAATAGCTGATATGTAGACACAGTAAATTTATCATATATTTCAGCCTTGGCTTTATTTCTGTGATTTGATCATTGTTTTTCTTGTAATTCTTAGGTGCTGCAGTAGCTGGAATTTACAGAGTAGCAGGGAAGAATATGGCTCCCTTAGAAGCTCTTGTCTTTGGTGTTGGACAGACAGTGCTGACATTAATTATCTCATTTTCAAGAATTCTTGCAACGCTTTGAGACTTATGTGAAAGCGGAGAAAAATCAACTATTTTAAAGAAATCTTTAATCTGAAGAGAAGCTTCCTTAAAGCGGATTCATCAGCTTACGAACTTGAATTCTAGCGCAAGAGAAAGGAAGCTATGTGGAACCTGCACTACAAATCTAGAGGTTCAGCCAAATGAACAGACTGTCCTCTAGTGTCTGAACTGTTGTACTTCTGCACTGCACCTGATGTGCCTCAATCATAGGCAAGGTGCCATCTATGTGTGCGAAGTTGAGATAAAGCACCTTGAATAGCTGCCAGTCAGGTTAATGCTTGGTGATGGGATCATCGTTCTTAACAGTGTTGTAATAAATAAAGGGATGCTCCTGAAAATTGCTGTACGTGCCAAACTTGGAGTTTAATTCTTAACTGTTGGTTGGGTAAGCTTTGAAGTTGTAATTATAGAAGAATGCTGTGAACATACATTCTACTTGAATTCAGGTAAAATAGCAAGATAACTGACTTTTGTATTAGCAGAATCTCTCTGAATGCTGAATGTTCTTATTCAGTATTAAAACCAACTGTTAGGTCTGTTTTGAAGTGTAGATGAATATTAATGGAGTTTAAGAACCACAGTTTTAGCAACCCTGATGTAATTAGCACTATGTATAGAATGGCTCATGGCAGTTTTCTGAAGCTCAGCACATAATTTCTTCATGGCTTTAGCTTGTCAGAAATGAGTAGTTTAAGGAGACTGTTATGAGGGTTTCTAAGTACAATCTTAAATTCATGCTTCCCTTGGAATTATTTTGTCTTGAACATACAGATGGTTACCAGCCCTTCTGAAAATCTCAGAAAGGCTACTTGTTGCAAATAAGCTCCCTATATTTATTCAAGCACTGATAAGACTCTTAACCCTACATGTATTCTTTAAAGAACACATAAATATAACAGACTTCTAGAGAATACACCTATGAGGAAAAGGGAAAGGGATAAAAAAATGATATACTGGTTTTCTACTGAACAAAAATGTTGAGTTTAATAAAATAGTTACTATACTCAAAAAGTTTGGAAGTGGGGCAGTGCTAATGTATTTACTACCTTGTTTCTGAACACTTTGTATCTTTGGAAAGATTAAGATACCTGGAACTTTCAAATACTTAGGTTTCTGTAGAGTTTGTGCTTTTCTAGTTTAAAAGGGACAGTAGTGGTGTGCATGTGAAATGTCTTAAATGTGAACGTTTTGGAGTGAATAGAAGTTTTAAGTCTAATTATTTATGAAATGCAAAATGTAAAGGGCACAAAGTTCTGTGTGAGGAATAAGGAGTCTTTTACATCTTTCCTCAACTGAATGCTTTTCAGCAGTCAGCTTTTAATGCTGACAGGAAGACTAAATTGCTCAAAGGTTTTGCTGTTAAGATGTCAAAAAGACTTTCAGGACTGTTGAAACCACTGGCACATACTGCACAGATAAAAACATGGTTAAAATATAACTTACAATCCAGCCATATTGCTTAGTGCTTCAAAATATTATAATGAATTAACCCATCTGCCTTTATTTTACTCCACAAACTGTTTTCTTTTAAAAGTGCTAAGGACGCTAATATTTTTTTTTATTTAGAAGTATTTAAGTCTTGTTTAGAAATATGTGCAAAGTTATGGGCTTTGCAGGGAACAAAGTGAAATATAGGTTTATAAACCTTCTCAGTGTTATATTTTGGCTTGGAATTGCTTTAAAGTGTGGCTGAATACACATACTCTTATTATTTTGAATGTCTTCAAAAACTTTTTTTTCCATGGTTTGGGTTATTTGTCTTGTGGTTTTTTTACTTTCTGCTGATACTTTTTTGGCATAACAATTGTTGCACTTTAGTAGACAATGAAATTATTACATCTGTAAATGGCAATTTAAACTTCTCCCCATTGTCTTAAATTATGAGAAAACTGTTTTCAGGTATTTAAGTCAAATTGAATAATAAAATAATTGAAGATATTTCTCCTAATGTGCCTTGTTACATATATTTTTAGGGGAGAGAATTTTAAAAAAATTACCATATCTTTATTCTTGTTCTGCTTTTGCTATTTCTAATTAATTTGGTTATTTATTATAATGTCTTACTCACAGACATTAAAACATTTGTTTGACAACCTGGAAATGCTTGTCTGGATCAAAACCAACCGTTTCATGAAGCACTGTATTCAGTAATTTATATTGTCTCATGACTTTACCTCACACTTAAACTACTTCCCAGTTTCCAAATTTCCTTGAGCATCTCAATACTTATTTATTGTACGAGGCTATTAGCAAGCCATTCATCAGTGGTAGCATGTCTTTCACTATGTTAAACTATAACGGACTACTGCTAATCTATGAAATGCATATACAAAACTTTTACTGATGAGCTCCTTTCTTTGTTTTAATTGCAGTGCCAGTTAAATTGTTGCCATTGTAACTTTCTTCCTTTGACAAGGAGGCATCTTTGCGGATGTTAAGTTACCTTCCTTCAAATAATTTCTATTGCACAGGTCATTGTAATCACTTTTAAAACATTGTTAGGTGCTTAGTTGTCTCTGCTTTATATGGCATTATTGCCTGGCAACAATGAATAGGCAGATAATATAATGCCTAAGTGACTTAACAGAGACAAAGTTATGTATTTGATTGAAAATTGTTTTTAACTATTTCTTGTGAGGGATATATGAGGACAAATAGTTTGTCTATGAAGTGTTCTTTGATCATAGCATGAACTTACTGCATAATAACTCCAGCAGTGAAAGGAAGTGTGAGTAAGTGGCCTTATGTCTGTGAAACTTTGAAGTTTCATTCCACATCCTTAGGAACAGCATTGTTAAAGATAAGGTGCTCTAGTCAAAGTGCAGTATGTGTGTGTGTGTGTGTATATATATGTATGAATGATGTTTTTGGGTGTGTTCTATGCTTTACACACAGTAACAATAGATATAACTTGTCCAAGAAAAAGAAAATCACTTCAGATACTTTCCCCCACCCTCCCCTCTTGCTGTTAGGCTACAAAGATATCTTGTGTGTGAATGGCACTGATGGTACTCTGGTTCCCTTTGGACAATACTGTGTTGTGCAGATGTCCACACAGGATCTTTTAGTGCTATCTTCAAATAGCTCTGCCTGTCTCTGCATTGTATCACTAGGCACATTCTTGCATTGTTAATGATTAATTTCTAGTAAAGAACAAATAATACATCAACACAATTTAATCTTTGGGGGGGAGTACTGAATATACTATTTACTGTGAAGAAGCTTCTGCTGCTTTGTTAGAAGCTGCTGCTGTTTAAGATTTAAACATTCCACACTTCCAATTTATCAGTATGATCAAAATTTCATTTTGACTCAAAAACCCCACTATACTGCAGGACAAAATCTTCAAAATAATTATTGTCTTTAATTTCGTGGGTTATCCTGAGTTTATTAAACTAATCTGTGTATGATGGCTAGCAATATAATTTGAAGTTGACAGTTTTGCCGTTGACAGTTTTTTAAAGAAACCAATAATTTAACCAGTTTTGAATGTTCAACATGGACCAAAGAGAGTAGTCCTCATTTTGTGTAATGTAGCTTTCTATTTTTGAAGTACACTGTTTTTATTACTGTAAAGGAAATAGTATTCCTCTTCAACATAT
Organism: Fulmarus glacialis; assembly: GCF_000690835.1. Taxonomy (NCBI): domain Eukaryota; kingdom Metazoa; phylum Chordata; class Aves; order Procellariiformes; family Procellariidae; genus Fulmarus; species Fulmarus glacialis. The sequence continues at coordinate 36,238 of NW_009213548.1, read as the reverse complement.
TGCACACTGGTATTTATTTTGGTTACAATTTCTATTTTAATTCTGTTCTGGGGGGCATATATAATGCCACTTGAGTGGCAGCTGTAATGGATTCTAAGCTCTAATTGTAAGAACTGATTTAATTGGTTTTTTTTGTTTTAATTTATGTATTTAATGCACTAAGCATATTCTAATAATGCCTTTCCTGCATTAAATCTGAATATTATATCATGAGCATATTAAGCTGCATGGTTTTGTATGTAGCCATTCAACATCACACATGTATAATTCCACATAAGCGATTAATTTTCTTCAGACACAATAGTATTCCTAGGTGGAACAAAGCATGGATGAATCAGGTCCAAAAAAAAGTGTGTCTGTAATAAGGCTTGGAAAACAATTACGAACATGAGAATTTTTTCAGTTACGCTTCTGTTTCTGGAAATATGCTTTTTCATCATATGTGTATTTCAGTTAAGGGGAAAAATGTGGAGACGGGTTGTTAGGATGACAACAGCAACCTAATCTAATTCCAAGCAATTTGAGATCAAATTAAATTCTCCATTTTGTCATAAATTATAATGGAGTGCAACATATACATAAATGCCTGAACATAACTTTGAGTGTTACCAGAGTTTAACATACAACTGCATCAGCATATTGACAGAATACCTTTTGAATTATTTCTTTTTTTGAACCTCTAGATTGGGAGCAGCTCAAGGTGAAAAGACTGTTTAAATCCTCAGCTGTTGCTTCAGAAGCAGTAAGTGTTCTTTGTGTACAGGTGAATTTAACACAGCTGAAAATTTGTATTGGATTAAAAGTCAAATTCTTGGTCACACCTTCGTCATACTACCACAGTCTTTAAGGTCAGTGGGGAAAAGTATTCTGTACTCTGTTACAGCAATGAAATCTTCAACTGAGCTGCATTAGTTTGTGTACTTAACGGCACATCCTTTGGTGAAAATGAAGTTGTCATAGAAGGTAGACTTCAACCTGAGTACATACCATTGATATCTTGTAAGTTAGAAAGATTGTGTCCTGACAGCATGCTGTTTCCCACACTTGTGCCCAGAGTTATACTTGAATCAGTTTCTGCATTAAGTTCTAAATGTAATCATAAAGACATCTCAAAGTCCGCAAAGATACGTCACTGCTTAGGGTATTCTCCCAGTATAGCAGGTGTAAAAAGAATTAATGTAATGGTCTAAAGAAGTGTTTTCTTTCAGGAACACACATTTTTTCCACTTCTAATTGTTCATCTTGTGGTTACTGAATGCTTTAACAAGTTACTGCATGAATACTAGTAAGATTTGTAAGTTGTTAAACAGAATGGATAGTATGTCCTTTTGTGCTGCTTTTGTGAATTGAAAAAAAAAAACAAAACTATAAGGCAAAGTAAATACTGAAGAGATTTTCAATAAAATAAATAATACTTGATTGATATAAATGGCATTCCTTTTGATTGGAGATCTAACTTTTTGAGTTTAATTCAGGTATTTAATATCACTATTGTAAAATCTGCTTCTGGATTATCCATCAATATAAAGTATATTGATGAGGCCATCAGAGCTAAAAATCTAAAACCTTTTAAATTACTTGGCTGGAGGTTTTTACTTGTTTGAAATGTGCTTAACTTCTATACAGATAATGAAGTTTTGAAGGTCCTTAATATTTCTGGGTTTTAGAGGATCATCAGGTATTTATGTAACTAAAATTTTGACTGTGGCAATGTATAGAATAGCACATAATTCTTCAGAAGTGCTTACAGAGACCACTAAAGATAGATACCTATTTTACAGTTAGAAAAAGGCTACAGTATTTGACATCTATATTGATAACTATAACAGTTGTACTATAAGCTTTACAAATACAATCAGTATTATAACCATTTGGATTTGGCTGAGCAAATGAGGAGAGGAAAAAGGGAATTTGAAAATCTTTAAAAATGAAAAAGGCAAAAAGTATCCACTAGTCCACTGACAAAATTGTGCCCCTTAATACTGTTTTTCATCAAGTGTGACTTAAACAATAGATCATACATAATGCAGCATATCATCTCTCCATAAAGTGTCTTGTGGATAGAACACATTCTGCAAATTTGTATTAGAAATAAATGTTTGTATTTTCACTTGATGAAGTTACCTAAGCTAAAGGATCGTGACCTAAGCATTGTTATGAAGCTCAAAGATAGCAAGAACAGTGATGGAGATGAGTGATTTAACATATCGTTGACTTATGCTTTGTATAGGACTATATTACACTGCGAAAAAGGTATTCATTTTGAGTTGTGGATGTACTGCATGTTCATATAACAGTTTAGCTCCAATTAAAAAAGAATAGTACTTTAATGGGTGACATTTAAGCTGTAAATACTGTATACTTTATCTTTCATTTTTTAAACCACTTTTTTATTTCCCTATTTGTGTACAGTTCTCTATGTACATATAAAAGAATACCCACAACATTTTGAGAAACTTTTGTATTTAGCTTTTGCATTTTAATTGCAGTAATGATCTAAATATGTCCATTTGGCTATTTGTTTAGTTCTAAGTTTTCATTGTACGCTTTCAGGTTCTTTGAAAAGCAGCAATAACAGTTGGACAATTATTTAAAGTAAAACTTTTTTCTGCACAATTTCCACTTCCATGCTTTAGAATGGAGGCACAGTGGAACACTTGTCCAATTGTAAGATTTCAAGAGCCTTTAAGTAGTTTTTATCTTTTTTTTTTGTGATTGGAGATGTTTCATAGTAGCTTATATACAGAATTTACAAGTCAAACACAATTTCTCATGCTCGTTTTATTTCATTAAAAGTTTCTGTTCAAATATTTTCATAAACTTTCCATAGCTTATTGCATGTGCTTATAAATAAGTAATCATAAAGCTATGCGTTGACCTCTGTATGAAATACTCTGATAACAAAACTTTACATTTTGTGAACCTGATTAAAATGTACAAATGTACACATAAAATAAAGTTAAAATTGATGCGTAAGTGATGCAGTTTCTTCTGGACTGTAGTGGTATGTTCCTGCAAGTGTCTTTTTCCTATCTATAAAGCAGAAATAAAAACTTCAGTGGGACCTATATTGGTAGAAGACTAAAGCGTGTTGTGGGTGAAACTTTAATTTCTCCATTTTTTTCCACACATCATTTTAATACCTATGGCCTCTGTTTCTGATAGTTAAATTCTAGCATGTGGGGAAAAAAAATGCCTGAGCAAATGAAACATATGTAAATGGCTAGTTACAGCAGAAACTGAGGCACCTGCTTTTGTGGTTATAATAAGGATTTGTTTATGTAACTGGATATGCATAGTTTAGAAAGCATTGGTTGCGGAAATGAAAACCAGATTGATTTAGTTCATCAGATTAAGCCAGCTCACAATGGGGTACTGTTTGGGGAAAAATATGCTGAGTCAATGGGAGCTAAAAGTTTTTATCTAGCTTATTTTTTTGTTGACCTGCTGAGGTATATAGGTGCTACTTATTCCTGCTTTTGTCATGTATGCTTTGTCTTTAAGGAAGTCTAATTCACCACGAGTGTATTAGTCGTTACATCTTGGAGATGCCATTTTGACAAAGTAAAATGTAAGCTTTGTATTGTGCATTTTAAATAAAAGGTACAGTTTGTATTTGCTTTATATTTTATTAAATCAGGCTGAGATCATTCACCAGTAAATCTGTATCTCTTCCATGCAGACTGAAAGTACTGCTCTTAGATAGCATCATAATAGCTAATTTCTCATGAAGAACTTAAAGGGCTTTAGAGAATATAAAACTAGGTTGCTATATCTCGAAGTAGTGGTGGATATTTTTTTTGTTGGGTGCGTTTGGGGTTTTTTTTGGTTGGTGTTTTTTTTAATTTGTAAGTTACAGTTCCTTTCAAGATGAGCTTTTATTGCAAGTGGTGGAGGCACAAGAAGAGAAATCAATCTGGAGGAAAAGATTCAAAATACCTGAATCTTCTGATTATAAACTCTGGAGGAACTTGTATAAGGTACAATGCAACATTGTGCAGCAGTATAAGCTTTCAGAGTAACTGCCAGAAGCAAGTAGCTCTTTAATTTTGTACCCTGCGTGGGCTAACTGCTTCTGCAGAACAGCTGGGTACCTTTGGGGTCTGCCTCTGACCGCAGCAGGGATGCCTCACTGCCGCAGCGCTTCCTGGCTGCCTGCCCTGTCCTGCTGCAAGAACATCTGTGAAAAACTGAGCTGTGTCCGCATCGGGAACCGGGGGGGGACAGCAGGGGCCAAAAGTGCTGGAGCTGCTCCAAGGTAAGTCATCTCCGCTCCCAAACTGGAGCCCTCTCTCCAGGAAGAATGATGTCCAAATGCCATTTCTAGTATGCCAAAAAGGCTCATTCAGAACTAGTTTGGGAACTTGTTTTCCTTCTTGAAAAATTAGATTTGTTTATTTTTAAGAGATATTTGCTCCTGAAGAACAGACTTTCTTGCTTTCTGGAAATTTCAGTTTTGGGGAACGGTGTTAAGCCATTGCATCTTACATTGCTTCACAGAAAGGTTTTTAAATCAGTTTCACTCCTTCTGACACACAAGAGTTTCATCTTTTCAATACCAAAACTAATTAGCCTGGTGAGGTGGATGTTACCAGAATAGAACTCCATATTGATATGTTTTATATATTATAAAATATATAGCATGTCTACATACATATATGTAGATATAAATATGGATGTATCATACTTTTTAGTAGGGCCTGTTGTGACAGGACAAGGGGGAATGGTTTTAAACTAAAAGAGGGTAGATTCGGACTAGCTATAAGGAAGACATTTTTCACAATGAGGGTGGTGAAACACTGGCACAGGTTGCCCAGAGAGGTGGTAGATGCCCCATCCCGGAAACATTTGAGGTCAGGTTGGACGGGGCTCTGAGCAACCTGATCTAGTTGAAGATGTCCCTGCCCATGGCAGGGGGGTTGGACTAGATGACCTTTAAAGGTCCCTTCCAACCCAAACTATTCTATGATACTCTACGGAATTTTATATGTATGTCTATGTTTAGTTGAACTTCTAATACTGGCTATAACTAACTTGTGTAAATAATGGGAGTTTTTACCCTTACCTTTAAAAATAATACCTGTTATTTCTTTCTTTTTTAAGTATTTCTAGTAAGTTTGGGCACAGAAGTATAGTGTAAGTAGAGCTTGTTCAACTGTAAAATAGGATGCATGTTTAAATTATTCAGAGAGCTCAAAGACCTAATTTTTATTTCAAATGTGTTCCTTTTTGTCCAAATTAATTATGGTACGTATCAGCCCAACTGTGTTGACAGATTATAGAATAACACTGATTACTGACATTCCAGGCATGATAGATATTGGCAGTAGCAGGTTTTTTTTTAAATTGTTAATAGTTAAATTAAAATATTGTTGTAGAATAGCAGCTTAAAATTTTATCAGTAGAAGGGGAGCCAGAGTAATCAGTTGTCTGAGCATATAGTTTCCTATTTACTATGTAGTGTATTTCAAGATAATTATTCCAAAAACAGATGAAGCTATCCCTTTGCACAGTGCCTAACTATCAGCTGAGCAGTACCTTTGTACAGTGATTGTGATTTACTTTACTTAGAGCTGTCTAAACTGTCCCTGGTGCTACTTAAAAAAAAAAAAAAAGCTACCTTAAAAAAGAATGTTTCTAATGCCTGCACTATTTGTTCTTTCTTCAGTGCTGTAGCAGTTGCAGCTAATGCATGCTTTACTGGGCGTAGCATCTGCTTTTAGTACAATTCCTAGTACCCTCCCTCACTGTAGGAATTAGATGTTATTTGTTGTGCACTAACTATTCAGCATGAGCCACTGCTTCATTTTTTTGTTCAGCCACTACCTGGGAGAGGCGTGCAGCCCTGTTCCTAGGACTGGGTAGCCTAGAGCTTTAGTCTCTGTCTGTTCCCCTGTTGTGCTAGCGTGCCCCCACAGGACCTACCCCAAATAGGCTATAACTAAGTGTAAGACAATAGAAAACAGTCATGTAAAGAAGGATGGGAAGTACAAGGTAATAGACAGCATTGTTTGGCATGCTAAAATAATAGGGTTTAAATAATTTTTTTTTAAAGCCATAATTAATCCTGTTATCGCAAAGCTAAGTAACTTGAATGATTAGGGATAAAGCATAACAGTGTTTGAGGAGTTAATGCTGAAGAGTGACATAACAGGCCCATTGGATGTGGGTGAAAATACCTTGATATAAGATGGCTTGAACGGCACAAGATGTGGAATACTTTGAAAACAAAAGCATGGAACTTAGATGAAAAGCATGGAATGTAGATGGGATGGAGAAGCAGAGCAAGCGATGGGGTGGCCAAGGCTAGGATGCGCTGGGTTATGGCAAGGATCTTTGTAGTGTGTGAAAGGGAGGGAGCAAGGACAGGTGTATTTCTCAGGGCTGGGGAAAAATGGTACTGCAATAACAAGAGGGTAGATGGTATGAGCTTCACTGAAAGGCTGGTTTTCAAATCGCTTGTTCTCTCTATAGCAGAGATTTATTATTCTGAACATAAAAATGTAGGTATCCACATCAAAGATCATGCCTCAAGTTTACCATTTTGAATGATGGCGGTGCTGTCTGGGAAGGGAAAGAAAGTAGCGAGATACAGAAGAAAAGAAAAATGTATTTTGCTGGAAGAATTAAAGACAGATTCTAGGGAATCTTCATACATCACCCAGCACTCCTTCAGAGTCAGGTGCTGCATGACTGTATACATCCAGAGCTTTCGCCCTCGTGTAGGAGGAATGCTTCCTCTTTCATAGAGTTCTTGGTTCTTGTTCTGTCTTTTTCAGGGTCCTACCAGTTCAGAAAAGTCCTGCCTCTGAGCGATGCCAAAATAATTCATTTTAAAACTGTTCAGGTTCAAATAATATTTAACTTACTGTTATCTAAATTGTTAGTTTAGGGAATATTAGAACAGGTGCTTTGCCAAATTAATCTTCCATGAATTCAAGAAAATATTTTTCATGATTGTTTTTAAAACAATCAAACAAAAAGAATCATAGAATCATTAAGGTTGGAAAAGACCTCTAAGATCATCAAGTCCAACCATTAACCCAACACCACCATGCCCACTAAACCATGTCCCTAAGCGCCTCATCTACACGTCTTTTAAATACCTCCAGGGATGATGACTCCACCACTTCCCTGGGCAGCCTGTTCCAAGGCCTGACCACTCTTTCAGTGAAGAAGTTTTTCCTAATGTCCAGTCTAAACCTCCCTTGGCGCAACTTGAGGCCATTTCCTCTCGTCCTGTCACTAGTTACTTGGGAGAAGAGACCAGCAACCACCTTGCTACAACCTCCTTTCAGGTAGTTGTAGAGCGCAATGACGTCTCCCCTCAGCCTCCTTTTCTCCAGGCTAAACAGCCCCAGTTCCCTCAGCCGCTCCTCATCAGACTTGTGCTCCAGGCCCTTCACCAGCTTCGTTGCCCTTCTCTGGACACGCTCCAGCACCTCAATGTCCTTCTTGTAGTGAGGGGCCCAAAACTGAACACAGTATTCGAGGTGCGGCCTTACCAGGGCCGAGTACAGGGGCACGATCACCTCCCTCCTCCTGCTGGCCACACTATTTCTGATACAGGCCAAGATGCCATTGGCCTTCTTGGCCACCTGGGCACACTGCTGGCTCATGTTCAGCCAGCTGTCAACCAGCAAAGAACCTACAAAGTATTAAGTACCTCACTGCACTGGATCATATGCTCTGAATTTTTTTCCTAATTCTGAAGGAATATATAATCCTTACATTAGAGGATTAGTATTGTAAAAGGATTGGATGGTTTGTTTCTGTGGCACAGTAACTTGTCCAGTATTTAAGTAGACCACCTGCAAAGCAAAAGTTCGGTCACTAGGTGGTGATCTTGGCCTGTGCATGCTTTCTCTTCTTCCTCCCTTCTCTTCCCCCTTTCCTCCAACACTGCACTCCTAGATACTGACCAAAACAATAATCCTGTCTTAATGCTGCTTCTGAATATTATGTCTACAAAGGTAGAAAGTCTTAGCATTTAAAAACTTAGGGCAGGCTGAAACTATTCGTCCTCATCTTTTTCCTCTCAACTTGATCTTTGCTTATGATGTCCGGTACTCAAGGCATTACTTATTATTTATGGCTGGTAGAGTGCTTAACATTGTGCTATATAACATGAATACTTCTAAAAGTCAAAATAAAAACTACAGAAGCAGATGAGAAAATCCAGAGCTGGAACACTTATATATTAAATTACTCTCTGTGTGACTAGCAGAAGAAATGGATTTTTAAAAATAAACGAATAGTGATGGTTTGCAAATCCAGGGCAAAAACTTTTGCCTGGTGACAGGTAGTAAGGAAACAGTAAAAGTGAGAAGGGGCAACAAACTGGGACAGAAGGGAATCTCTCCTTGAGACTTTACTTCTATTGGACTTACTACAGTGGGTGCTTTCTTTGGTACACCTTCTTTCTTTCCATGTAGTGCAGGTCTATCTCGGCACCTTTTACAGGCATCCAGTGACAAACTGGGAATTTTTCAGGAATTTACTAAACATGATGGTTTTGTCTGCTGTATTTACGAGCGCAAGTTGGGACTCAGACTTGCATAGCCCAACAGGCTCGCCTCTGTCAGTGCATGCCCATTGCATTAAAACTTACTAGTGTTCCATTGTGTGTTTTGGAAAGCGAAGTCCCCTTTGGCTTTCTAATTGGTCAGGTTCCTCTGGTTCTAAACATGAAACGTGGTTTTTAAAGCTGAGATTTTGGAGGTATTAAAATGTGAACAAAGCTCAAATTCTAGTTCTTTGGTTTTGTGTAGGTACCATTGGCCACTTTGTTGCACAAGAAAACATTGTGAACAAAAAGAAAAAAGTCTAGAAATTAAAAGGAAATTTTCAAGCTACAGCTCTATTAACCATTTCCTCCTACTGTTCTTTGAACACTTTTGTTTTAATGAATTCCCTTCTTGAGTTTTAGGTACCCAATTGTACCAAGTTGGTGTCTTTGGCTAGATGTGTCTACCAGAATAATTGGTGTACAAAGGTTTTCTTGCAGTTTTCTTCTCCGTAGCTTTAGGATGGGGAAATAGAATAGACCTAATCACCCTTCAGCATGTTATTGCATCCTATCATAATAAAGAAATCCCTTTTTAATGTTATCCTGCTTTTCTGCCATGCTGTAGACAGCAATAGTGATTAGGTTGTGTTATGTTAAACAGATTGCCCATTTGGTTGAGGAGAAAAAAAACCACCAACAACAAAAAAACCCTTAAAAAACATGGTGCGTGGGGGGGTGGTTGTGGGTTTTTGTGAGTTATAGACTTGTATCTCTCGTATCTCTCATTCCTCCCACCTCCAGAACTTCAAGATTCCTGTTTCAGATAGGAGATACTTGAGGAAGAAACACTTCAATGCCAAGACAAGGTCTTGCATTTTAATCTTTGCAAACGGCTAAAAAGGACTAACCATGTGTTCGGTGGTCAGAGTAATTTCTTTGCAGACAGAGAGGATCCTGGTCAACTAATGCCTTGACTGGCAGGTCTAAGGAAGATCAGCCTTATAAGGAATGAGATCAGTTAAAATAACATTAAAATCTGTCAACTGAGAGAAATTTACCACTTCCCACTGCAAGTAGAGCTATTTTGCAGGACCTCATCTCCCATGGGAAAGATTCCAAACTGTCCTGTTGTGAACTTCAACTCTACCAGCTGTTACAGTGGAGAAGGAAAGTGCCTGAAATTCCTGGTATAAACATTAAAAAAAACCCCATACTTTCACTTATCTGCCTAAACAGTCACATAATCACAGTAATTGCATATGCCCAGGGCTGAGCAACTTTTTTTCATATTTAAATTTTATGACTTCAAGCCTGACTCCACCTCCCGGAAGGCCTCTTAAAAACAGATATTTGAACCATTCAGTTAGTGTGACTTGGACTTGATGATCATCATTTTTCTGCTCGGTATTTTCCAGACTGGGTGATCCTTTTGGCAGATTGTTTTCAGACAAACATGGTGATTTGAGGATGTAGTGTAGAACATATTTACATTTAAAAAAAAAAAGAGAACTCAGCCCTATTTTGGAGCAGAAAGATGTATGCTAGGTGACTGAATGCCTAAGGGGCTTTTTTTTTTCCCAAACAATTTTGTTAATGTGGAATCCCAGTCTTTATTGAAACATTTGCCACACTTATATTGCCTTCTGTGTCTGATAATTTATATCTTGATTGAGAAGTATGCCATGGTATAGTATTAAACACAGCAGACAAGTTAGTTCATGCTATTTTTATTTATTTTATAATAGTGTATAATCCTGCAATGAAATGGGGGGAAGGAAGGACTTCAGTCTTTGGTGGTCCTTTGCATTTAAAGTGAACTCCTTTTTGGATCAGTAAGATAGTAATTCCTTTATGTTTAACTTTGTCAGCTTCTGAGTACTGGTTTTTTTTTTTTATAAAATAATATAAAAATATAAAATAATATAAAAAAGACTTCAGATTTCTGAATTTAAAAGGTGTGAGTTTTTTGGTTTATTTTCAACCAGGCTAAAGAGTCTTTGGACTGCTTTTGCTAACTGAAGTCATCCAACTAATTATTTCAACAGGGTGAAAACTCTTGAAACTAAGCTATAAACATCTTTGAGAGATCCTGTGGAAACTTCCAGTTGAAAAAATAAATGGTGACTCCATGTTGTAAACTTTCAACAATGCCAATAACAGCAATATTCTGCCCTTTACCATAGGTTTGAGGGGTGAGTTTTCTAGTAAGTTTGCAATGCAAAAGCTGAATGTTCTTGCCTTTGCTGAGGGGCCTCTGAGCATGTACAATGTAGTGCGTGGATCATGTGTTTGAAAGGTACTTTAAATAAACTGTAAGGGAGAGATTTATTACTCCAATAATTAAAGAGAGTAAAGCAAGTGTTTATTAAATGCCAGAGACTGCATGATGGGCCATTGTTCTTGCTGTCAAAATACTAACTTAGAAGTGGTAGAAGATTCATTGAATAAGTTCAAACAGTTCCAATTTTGAACCTGAAACTCGTAGTGCTGCGAGTTTTGAAGAAATAATGCCTTCATTTAGAAACAAAACCCAAAAGTATAAATAGTCTGACCTGTTGCAAAACAAGTCTGTACCTAAAGGTCAGACTGAGTTCTGGAAGTGCAGGAGGAGTACCGATAGCCATCTTCTGAGACCAAACTGTCCGGCATACCCCTCTGAAAACCCAGTACCCATCAGCACTGCGATCAGTATGGAAACATACAGCTATAGCTGATCAAGAGATTGTTGCCCCTGACTTTGGACATCCATGTGAGAGAAGGGGACATCCTCCTTTAGTGAAGTCTGTGTTAGCTAAACAATGAACCCTATCCAACTGTAAAAATGTGCATTTGAGGCTTGTCGTGAATGAGTGGTTTAGAGGCCACTTAAAGAATCACTGTCAAAGGTATTAACAGAAAGTGATTTTAATAGTAACTTATAAAAGCGTGACTTAACAGAGTTCGATGGCAAGGTTCACTCTATTACTTACTACATGGAGGAAGTATACGAAGGAAAATCATGTTATAATTGAGCTAGAAAGATTTGTACAGAGAACGGGGATGAAAAGGGTAAGGGAGACCCTCCTGTTGAGTCATGGGGTTCAGGGTAGACCCAGCTGGATCCACTTCTAGTCCCAGACTTGGTCAATGGTTTATATCTAATACAAAAAGAGTAAGGGAGACCTTCCTGTTGAGTCACGAGGTTCAGAGTGGCCCAGGCTGGATCTACCCTTAGTCCCAGACTTGTTCAATGGTTTGTGCCTAAGGGGATATGTGTTTAGAAGCAGTCTGAGGTTCATTCACAGTTTTAAGATAAATCTTAAGACTTCAGCAGCACTTAATCATTGACTAATTTAACATTTACAAAGTAAGTTAATAGTCTGCCACAATCACACAGTGACTTAATTACAGATTATGTTTACTATTAGTTCACACACACACACAGAAATATAAATAAACGTACAAAAGGTATACCTGTTAAAAATTCCCCGTGAGTTCAGTGAAATATTCACGTCAAATGTCTTGGCATTTCTCAATGGGCTAAGGGTTGAGCCTCGAGGAGTGTTTCAGCCCAGCTCCCGTGGTAGTCGGCAACGGTTCTCCGAATATGAGAGTTTGTCAGCTCTGAGGGGCGTCCCACTCAGAGGGGGATGCAGGGTGCAGCCCGCTGTGGTCCAGGAGAGCTCAGAGGGTCTCACTTAGGATTCTTCACTTGGGGATTTCTGAGATCAGCAAGCAGCCCAGATCAACAAGCGACCCAGGAGAAAGGGGGGGTGAATGCACCGCAAGAAGGATTTAAAGAGTATATTTGCTGTTTGATAAAGCGTCTATTCCGAATCTTAAACTAAATCTCTGCAAGGTAGAGCCTAGCACTCGGCTTCTTCAGTCTTCTCTTCTGCTGATCTTCCTCCAAGTGTTTGACACTGGTCTCCCTTGGCTCATAAAGGTTCAACCTACTAATTTCACCCTATACCTAAATTAGGGTGTTTGGATGGAACATCAAATAGCCCTGTGCCAAAAAGAGCAGAAGCAGAATGTTAATAAAAGTATTAGCGATTGTAACACTATCTGCCCAATTACTTCATCTGAATAATAGATGGATCATGACCAGGTTATATCAATTGATCTTTCCACTTTCCAGCTTCTCTTCTGTAATTGTCAGGAAATTTCCCTTTCCAGGCCCAGTTTCACAAACGTGGTTTAATAGGGGCATGGTCGCATTGCTTGGCTTGTATGGTTATATGAAAATAAAGGCTGAGAGCTCAAGAACATAAGAGCATGCACAATTTGGGGGGACGGGGAGGAGGGTCATAACATCTATTGCTAGTCCATAGTGAAAATGAGCCCTGCAAAAACCGAACTTGGTGTTAGTTTTGAATCTCCCCAGCGCTTGCATGGTCTCTGCTTTTGTATAAACAGCACAGGGAGTGATAGTGTGTCCTAAAAGACTGACCTAAGCTTTAGGTGTGAAGAGCTTTAAGGTTAGCTTATTTCTCAATATTTTCAATTCACTAATAGGTGCTACTTTACTGCCTTCTCGTTCACAGGTTCTTGATGTGGTTTTTGCAGCAGCATTCTTCTGAAAGGCTGTTACCTACCTGCACTGGTCCCTGCTCCCTTCTGATTCCCCTGGCCTCCTGTAACTCACTCTTTGCAGTGAGTATGAGATTAAGTAAAAACATGGGATGTATTTTTTTTTTATTACTGTAGTCAGCTGAGGTATTTTCATACAAAGCAAAAATCCTCTAGGTATGCCGTGTCTCATACATACATATGCTTACTAGGATAACGTAAGGTGGAGTGAAGGAATAATTCCCGGTGTGTACCAGTCCTGCAACACACACTATTCAATCGCTCTTAACAGGCTTTTAAGGGTTTCTAAATTTCAGCAGTCTGCCAGGTCATATTCATGCTGTATGTTTGCATGGCATCTATGCTGAATATATACACCTTTTTCAGTGACGATAATTTTTTTTTTTCTGCTGGAGGTCTCTGACTTCCCATTTTTTAATTAAGATGACACTTTTTTTAATGGCTTAATTTACGTTCTGATATGAAATTAGAGCTGCTTTTGCATGTCCCTGTATCATTCCTCCCTCCTCCCCCAGTTCCAACAGAGCTTGCCTCAAAATACCCAAAATTATTTGTCTTGAACTGCCTGGGATGGCTGATATTACAAATATGTTATATGCATAAGCACTGTCAAATATCCCTCTTCTCCAAGATTTGCTTTTGGCTGCATCTTATTGACTGGATTCCTTAAATGAGCTATGGAAAAGAGAACTTTTTCTTCACGCAGCTTGAGACAGAAATTAAGCAGCCTAAAAATAACTTCTAAAAATAAAATCTATGAAAAGTATGAATTAAAAGAAAAAAACACTATTATATTAGGGGCAAGCAAAATTATTTTTTGCTCCTTACCCATGGGAATCTTTTTCCAGGTGCTCTAAGGACATGCAGTAGCTGTCTGACTGAATGCATTTATGACTCCTTTTAGCTATATAAGAGAAATGTGACATCTGACTTATGCCAGACAAAAGGACACCAGTACAGAGAATGTGGTTCTTGGTTTTTAGGAGCAAGGGGAATCATATGGGCATATAATAGTAAAATCTCCTCTCCTCTTTGTTCCTTGGTACTCTAGGAAAGGCAATCTGCTAGGGAGCAGTAGGGAAATTCAAGCTGAAGATGCGCAAGATTTTTGCAAGGGTGTCTGCTTTACAGGATATTGTTGTTCATTTGCTTTTCTGCCATGAAGACTTTGTGTTGCAGCTAGGGTGGAGAAAGGGGAAAAGATGTATTTGTGTAGTCTTATCTTCTATTCTGAGACCTGGGGTTATTTTAGAAAACAGCGATTCTAGTATAATAGCTTAATTTAACTATATGCTTTAGCTAGATGAGCACTGCCACAACTTTAGTTAGCAATATACATTACATATATATATGTACATATGAATATACAGTGGTTTAAATTTACTTTTGATGAGATGCATATCCTGAAACATTTTTCCTAAGCCAAAAGACACTTATAAAGGAAAGAAAAAAAAAAGGGGGAAAAAAAAGGGAGGGGAAAAAAAGGGAAAAAACCCCACTCCAGACACTTGTGCCACTTCAAAACTTTTCAATGATCCAGGATGTATCTTGAAATATATTGATGATTTCATCCTTTGCAGATGACTGTTCATATTGCAAATGCCATCATAAGAAGCTAGTAGTATGCTCTGAATGATGATGTGTATTGAATGGGCTTGGCAGTAGAACAATTTTCTTCCTGTAAGTGTTCATCATTTTCCTGGGGCAGTGGTATCATGAGAGAAGGGCCGAAAGGGTAGAGAAGGAGACTATGAAGAAGTCCTATTGCTATTTTCTGTGGCATCTGAGACTTATGGGTAGATAGAGTGTTCCCTGTCTCAGTACTGAACAGTATTTGTAAGCCCTTCAGGAGAATTACTGTTATTTTAAACTTGCTTTGATTTATTTTCATAGAAAAACTTTGGATAGATGTTTCATGCCACTGACTTTTTAAGTGAGTACTCCATGTTTTGCTGAAGCAGCAGTAAAAGCAAACCATACATTAGTAAATGCATTTCACCCGTAATTCTTTGTTGCTGCACACTTCACGGGTGCATTGATCCAATGTCAAAAGAAGGGGTCAATTTAGCTTTAAATCATTACTCTTGTGATGGCAGTTCAGGCTCTGATGAAGGATAAAACATACCATGTGCAATGGCTACATAAACGAATTGCATATGGACAGGCGCAATCTCAAACTCTTCAAAAAACAGAGACACTTGCAAGGTAAGATATGTAGGGCTTGGCTTCCTATGGATGTTTTCCATAATATGAAATTAAGGTGAAAAAGTAATGAATTCTGAGGTAAGAGGGTCCACATACACAGTTAGGTGGGAGTGGTTAACCTAGATTATGTGTAGACAAGTGTTGTTAAAACCGGCCTCTACAATTGGTGTGTTAAAGGTCAGCATGTGGAAGACTTCATTGATGGGTCCAGTATGGTGCTGACAAAAATATCCGAAGACCCAGATGACTTCCAAAAAGTGTTTGATCACATTGATTACTGGCTAAAGCAGTGATGACAAAGTCCTAAAACTTTTCACCTTTTTTTTTTCCCCTCACGATTGCAGTATTTAGAGAATCCAGTGAAAATGAAGTAGCAGTTGTTCCGCATCCTGCCTACCAGGGCCTGCAGTGTGGTGGCATGTTGCACACCCTTACACCCCTTTCCCTCATGAAACAGCACCTTCTATTCCTCCAGAAGTGACTTCTGTCGTCAACAGTAGTATGCTCTGTCAATATCTGGAGAGAAAAAAGCTCAATGTGCCCATTAGGATATGTTTTCTTATGGGCAAATGAACAACTGGTGAGAGGAAATATCCTGTGGAAAAAGTTGCTGAGTGATGTAGGACAGTGAAAGGAAGCAAATGAGCAGTTGGTGATTTAGAGAGAGAGCGAAAAAGATGTCACAGGTCATTTCTGGCAGTGAGAAACAAGGTATTTCAAGCTAATTAGCTGAAAAAAATTTGGCATGTTTTAATTTCCTGAACAATTAGGTCGAATAGAAATGTCTTCTGCTTGCTTTGGAAAACATTTTTTAAAGCACATCATGTTAGGAAAAGAATTAAGGATCTGTAATAACAGAAATGGGAAGTCTAATAATCAGCTAATTAAACCTAGACAATAGATCCAGCCCTCATAAATAAGATCGCTGTCTGTCTTCTAGTTGGCCCTGAATGAAATCAAACCTTTTGCAAAACATGTTTTGAATGAAGGCTAATTCACTTGCATATAGTGGCTGCTTATTTTCTTAGAAAAAAACTATAATAAAACAAACCACCAGGGCGTTGATCTTGTAAGCTGAAAAGGGAAGTGTTAAATTTCAACAGTGAAATTTTTACAGAGTGCCAATGATCTTTGGGGGAGCAGGTCTCCAGTTGGTACAAATAATCAGAGCTTCATTATCCAGCTTCATTTTGTAGGTGGCTCTACAGAATTTATATCTTTACAGATGCCCAAATTGTTTCACAAATTGTATAAATGGAGCAAACCTTCAGCTGTGTGTTGAGCCTATGCAGGAGGGAAGTGTTGCTTCCGTCCATGATTGAATGGCTCACCCCCCTTTTTATTCTCAAACCCCACAGCATCCTCGTGGCAACCTCATTATTATTGCCTGGAAGTCAACCATAAGTGAAAGTGCGTATTTTTAACTTTCTTGGATGCGATCAGCTTTCTGTACTTGCAGGAGCGTCAGCTCCAACACTGTGAAGCAAGTGGAAAGAAGGGCGACGCATGTGGCTTTCTGTGCCGTACCAGGGCTACCGGCCCTGCTGGGAGGCCCCCATACGGGGCCTTCTCACTCTTCTCAAATTAATCATTTTAGGTTAAGCTTTGCCAGAGTGAGTTCCTGGGATAGATTTTTGTTTTTCACCTTCGAACAATAACAAAACTGGCGCGCTACCAGGAAGGGCAGTGGCTGGGGTGGGTAGGAAGCAAAGAATCATATAGG
Organism: Fulmarus glacialis; assembly: GCF_000690835.1. Taxonomy (NCBI): domain Eukaryota; kingdom Metazoa; phylum Chordata; class Aves; order Procellariiformes; family Procellariidae; genus Fulmarus; species Fulmarus glacialis. The sequence goes on along the minus strand of NW_009213548.1, from coordinate 19,229 downwards.
AAATAATTGTGTAGGAGGTTTTTGAGTATGAGGAAGTAGAAACCGAGAGCCAGGCCTATAATAGATTTGTGATGAATACATATGTTCAGATGTAAGTGGTACCTGCATAGAAAACTGATCTATTTTTTGTTTGCAGGCTTTGTATCACCGTTCTAATGTGCTATTCTTGTTTTTCCCAAATATATCAATCTCTGCAGGTGAGTCTGAACTGGAAAATTAAATGTGAGCAAATCTGAATGCTGGGCTGCAAATCCCAACCCAGATTCATACTCCTCTCCAGTGTGTGTGAGATGAGAGAAAGAATCACCTGGAGATTTGAACTTTGGTGGAAAACCAGCTGACTGCCCAGGAGTTGTGGAGTGGGCATGGGATGGAGGAAAGGAGACCTGCGATTCTTGCACAGCTCAGGTACTCGCAAGGACTGCATTTTCTCTAATAATGGAAACAACAAAACGTCCTGACTTCCCCAACCATGCAGTGCTCTTAACTGTCCATTGGATGGACAGCTTTTTCTGTCTCTCCAGAGTGGGCATACTACTGCGAACAGATGTTATTTGGGAGGAAGGGAAGGAGCAGTCTGTGGAAGTGAATGACTGATATTACAACTTTTCTTTATTTCCATGGCTCTGCGCCTCTTCAGAAGCACAAATGGGGGACAGAGGAGAAGGGGAAAGCTTTGTCAGCATGTGGATTACCGGTGAAGCAAAGGGCCGACTGTCTTAAATGCACTTCTGAAAACAGAAAGTAAAATTAATGGCAACCTTTGGGTTTTTCTTCAGGAGACAGTTACGCAGGCAAATTGCACTTGTTAAACAGCTTTTTAGCATGTTCTCTGATCAGGTCGACACTTTCTGTATTCTTAATTAGAAGCTGCTGGTGTGCTTGAGGATAATTTTCGGTCCTTGCAAGATGAGAGTGACTAGTAACTTGTTAATCTTTATTTAATTTTTAAAATATGGTGGTCTAAACGGTGCCCTCCGAGGTCTGTGAAAGGATGTCATGCAATTGGAGTTGGAAATATTGCTGTTTATGCAGTGCTCTGCTGACAGGCAGGCAAAAAGACACCTTAAGAAACAGTGCCAGAAATGGAAGTTATTGTACAGGACACCTACCTATGTTTGAACATTGATGGCCTTCTGGTCATATGGTGTTACACCCTTGCACACCAGATCCTTTTCTAGAGGCTCTCTTTGTAGGTGCTGTGGATGCGTGTTTCGTACTTACCCGTGCATAAATTGTGGATACCTTTGAGAAATAAGGGGGCAGCACCTACCTTAGGTTTACTTAACAGCTCTACTAATTCTTGGGGGTCCCTGTGAAAGACATAGCCTTGATACAGAGAGCTCAGCTGTTGTCCTGGCAGTCTTCCCGGCACTTTCTTTTTTGGTATACAGCTTTCCTACCTGGAATAGAATAATTGGGGTGCTTTTTTCCAAACTGTTTTTTCTGCTCTTGCTCTCTGCTTGTTTTTTGTTACAATTCAGCTAATCATCTCCGGCTTTAGGCCTTGGCATGAAGGCCTTCATGCCGCTGTTGAAGTGATGTGTTGTGAGGTGCACTGTGATGCTCTGCTAGGGAGAAGTGGTCTTTGATGATATCAAAGAATTCTTACAAAGCAACACCACAAAGATCTGTGTTGTTTGTACTGGTATTGGCAGGAATATCTGGAACAAAGAAGCAAATGAGCTCTTGGGTGCTTCAGATCTGAAAAGGAAGCAGCAAACCTCAAGGTTGAAAGCCGGGTGAGACAGTAAGCTTGATCTGATTCACAAAAGTGCAATGTAGTTGCTTGCTGAATTGTGGGGCACTCTTGATCTTTCCTTCCTCAGTTCTCAGAAGGACACTGTGAGTTATGCTTCTCCTGTGAAATCTCGTGCTGCATCACGTATTTCATACCTGCATGGCAGAATTTTATGTGTCACCTTAGTCAAGGGTGTTTTGTTCAGTCTCCCATTCCTTCTCCTGCAGCCTATGGGACTTGGCCAGTCAACCAACATCAATAATTAATAGTGAATAACAAATACTCGCTGCAGTCATTTTATGATCTGTTTGTTTGCACAGACTAGTCACTGAACAATGGCAAATAATAGAAGAATGAGTAAGTATCTGGGACTGTTTATGCTCAATTTATGAACAGCAATGAAGAGACTACTTAACTATGAAAGCAGTACAATGTCTAAATGAAAAGGATAAGAAAGCCAATTTAAAGAGATGGGTTTAATCTTCCTTGCTGGTGGGTAACGCTACATTCAGGTAAGTAGTTATTTGTAATATACTATGGAAATATCAGTTTACCACCTCCTTATTGTGGCATTTACTTTATTTTCAATACATTGTGGGTGTACATGCATATTTAATTTTTTAACCCATCAAAGATTCGTACAACTACTTTCTGCTGTCATTTACTTAGGGGTTTTGAGAGGGACTAACCTTAAACTGTTCTTTTTTGTTTTCAGAAAATAGCCAGAAGTGACAAAACTTGCCAAATCTTTTCATTTCCTTGAAAGTGCAGATGTCTAAGGGAGCGCTGCTTTGCAAGGACTTTTGCAACCTTTGTTTTTGACTCCTCTGGAATGTGACACATTGTTATCGCAGTTGCCTAAGAAGGCTTTAGTTGCAGGTTTATCATATGCTCCAGGCTCGTGAACTATTTCCCTGGGGACCACACTGCATTCTTGATTCGCATGGCGTCTCGTGGCCAGCCAGCACCATTCAATTCCTGTCCTCTTGGCATCCTGTCTTAGAAAATGACCTTCTATTCTCCCTCAGTAGCTCCAAGCTGCTATTGAAAAAGTGCCTGCTGTTCAGGAAGACCCACAGGGGTGTCTGGCAAGAGAAAACAGCATTTGAGTCTAGGAAGTTTCAGCGATGCATACACACACACACACAGAGTCATCTCAGGAAAAGCAGAGATGTTTATGTTCCTGTCTTTGAAATGATAAAGAATACAAAAAAATTCCAAATATGTACAGTGTGAAACAGGTGCAGAGGAGCCCAGCAGCACACAAAGGGCATTGCATAAAACCCCAGCTTCCAAAACATGGGCTGAATTTGCGCTTTGCAAAGTGCAAATTCATAGTTTATTTCCAATATACAGTTGGGCAGATGCTGGTGTGTGTGGGGGGGTGTGTGTGTGTGTATTTTTATTATAGGGTGTTTTTTTAAGCATTCTGTTTTGAGAGGAAGGGAAAAAAAAAAAATCCCTTTTTAGGAATACATTTCCAAACTGTCAAGGCAGTTCTTGAATGGTAATACTGTAGACATTAAGACGTTTGTAGGCTTGGCAGGATCCCTACAGAACAACATTTTTAATCCAATATGCACTTAATTTTCTTAATTGAGGACACAAGTAAAGTTATGTTAAATTTTTGGGAGCAGATGCCCACTATCCCCTCTGTATAGAGGAATAACACTCTAAAAATCACATTCTGTTAATGGGAAAAACTCTTACTTCCTTCACCATCACAGAAAAAATATTAATTGTGTTTTTTTTTTTTTTAATCCGTGAGAATTTTCATAATGGCACAGAAAAACATTTATTTCATCTTATGTTCATTAAACTGTCATTCCAAACTTTAACTACACATTCCTAATTGAGAAAACGAAACAATGAGTTCCTGATTTATTTTGTAGCAGTTCCTTGCAAATCTGACAGTTCCCAATTTAGCAAGATGGGTAAATGCATTGAAAACATGCATGTAGCATGTTTTAGTTAAAGGTGGGGTACATACTTAAATTCCTTGCTGATATGTGTTTATCCTGTGCAGTCTAATCAGTTTGATTACAGTCAGCTATAATCAGTCTAGCTACATTTCAGAAGACCATTGCTTGTATGGAAACCCAGCCTGTAGGGAGCATATGCGTGTGTATGGCGATTTTTAGAATACTTATTAATATGAGTGTACACATGAAGTCTCTACAACATATAGTCCTATGGTGACTTTAAAAAAAAAAAAAAAAATCATGCTTTTAATGGGTATAGGCTGGCCAATGTAAAGCACAAGCTCCAGATCATAGGGTTGTCAAGGGTCTCTTAGGGAAAAGAGAGGAAAGGGGCAATTTATTGCACCTATTGCACTCCTACTTGGGCTGCGTATCTGGGATTGGAGGCACTGCTAAGTAGTTAGTGACCCTAAAAGAGCATGGTTGGGTAGGTCTCTGACTGCAGCCCTTTCGCAGACACAGCAACAAGGTGCCTCTGGCAGGGCTGTGCTTCCTCTGCCGGGTGCCGCAGGCGTGCAGCTCCTGGCGCTGGAGCTGGGGATGCCCTGCCTGCGTTCAGCTGCAAATGTCCATCTCCCCCCAGCTGTATATTGCTTCTTTAGGGAAAAAAAAAAAAAGTTAAGAAACAATTATTTTTTGAAGTGTTTTCTGGAATGTTTAAAAACCCAGCTAAGGAACAGTGCCCTAGGAAACCTTGGCTCGCTACCCAAGCATTTTTCACTCATGTTTCGGTTTCAAAAATAGCTCTTGTTGTTAAGGCTAATCTCAAGACAATAACAAAGTGATGATGATGATGATAATAAAAAATCTCCACCTCCCTCAAAGATTGGGTAGAAGTTCATTCCCTGATCTTTCTTTCAAATGTAGCCTTTCCCCATCATAGCTTTTAAGGCAATTTGAATGTTATTAGTGACTAAAAAAAAGCACTGTGGAGCACAAAGCAGGACTTTCTTCCTTTATCGTTTTAACACCAGAAAAATCCCAAACTGTAAGTTTTGTTGTCTTCAGGTATTTATCTTCAGAGCTGACAAAGCTGATACCAAGAGCCAGAGGCTTATGTCCCCAGGTATGTGCTTTTCCCAGTCCTCTCAGTCTCAGCAAGTTTTAGGGCTGAATGCTACCTTGATGGTGCTGGGCAGGTTTTGGGGAGGGAAAGACCTTAGAACTATGAAATCTTTCCCTGATTTCAGACTTGGAGGGCATCCTGTTGCTGTTCCATGGCAAGCTAAGGCCAGGGAGGCCTCCTCACTTTTCGCAATGACTCCATTCTTGATATTATTCCCAGGTCTTTGCCTCGGATATTAAAAGCCAGTTATGTAGTATGCCTATGGTCTGACATGGTTATATGCTCCCGTGCTGATTTTTATGTTATTCCTTTGATTTGGTTTAACCACGTAGGTTTACATTGATTATACAATGAGCTCTTCAGGTAGGAACGCTGAATCTAATTGCAGTCAACTATCACCACTTTACTATTTAGTAATGTCTGTTCTGACAAGTGCTCAGAACTTGCTATTGAAACAAAGCAGTTGTGCTTTCTTATTATTAAAAATAAGACAATAAAAATGTCAGTAATTCCTTTTTCCTCTCAGGAAATGTTTAATGGATGTGGTTTGAAGTTTGTAGTTGTTTTTTTAATCTCTTATGACATTTTTATGTGCCTGTTGAATGGAAAGTTGTAAACAAAAAACTTACATATAATGTTGCTGAAAACCTCTGGTAATTTCTTTATTATTTGAAAACAAAGCAAAAATGGAAATATTTTTTCAAAAGTTTTTGTTGCAGCTAAAAACTTTCCAGCAGAAAGCATATACGTATTTATAATGCTGCTTGAAAATTCATTTTTTATTTAAGTAGTGTTAACAATAGGAGTTCAATCAGCCCTAATTATTACTACGGTCATTGATTTTTGGAGGGCAGGCGTACTCAGTGAAGAGAAATCTGAAACATGCTGCAATTTCTTCCCAAAACAGACTTTTGCTTCTCTGGTGGTAATACCAATTTTTAAAATTTTATTATAAAATACTGCTAAATTAAACTGTTAATCTGAACTTTAAAAAGATTTGAAATCTAGGAAGTTCATTGCTATCTGGGATAGAAAACTTAGTTAAAGTTGATCACCTGGATTACATTGGGAGACTGCTGATGGTAATTTAAAAAAAAAAAAAAAAAAAAGACAAGAAATTTCCCAACTGGGCTAATACTGCCTCTGTGTACAATATCTTTTCATTCCTGACTAGTTAGATGATGTTTCTTTGCTGGAGCAATTATGCATTCATCTCCCCAGTGGCCCATGTCCTCATGTAAGTGTTAACACACATTCCTCTCTAAAAGTTTTTGGGCATGTCCGGCTGAGGTCATGGTAATTAGAGATAGAAAAGACCCTTTGGATCACCACGTCTTTCCCCCTGCCAATGCAATTCTGGTTTTTTTAGGAGGTGTATTTACAATTGATTTAACAAAGCTCTGGAAAAGTGACTCAAGATGAGGCAAATGTTCTTTGCTAGGGAGACTGTTCCACATCCATAGACCGTAAGAATAGTCTTTTTTCTGATGTTTTCTTGTATTTTCCTTTGCTGTGATTATTTTTTCGTCTGATAGGCACCTGAGAATCCCCAGTAACAATTCAATCTGGAGCTTGTCCATCATTAGCAACTTCCTACTTCATCATCTTGTGCATTAGCTCATTCCCTGAGTGGACATTTAGTTCAAAGCTCAGCGCACGATGTGGACTTTCTTAGCTTTTTATTACTCTGTTGCTGAGCCACTCTCTTTCCTGGGAACTCTTAAGCTCTCCTGGGCTTAAAGTCAAGTTTGCTGCATGTGAACAACAGCATGTCAAACAAAGTCAGACCGACAAGTAAAGATTTCGGTTTGAGGGAGGTTTGGGTTGGGGGAGAAATGTTTTTTCTGAGTTCTTCTGCTACTTCCTGTTGATAATACTGTCCCAGTTAAACTATAATTACTGGTCAACACTACTTCTCCCTAACACCTCTTTCGACTGGATTTAGAAGTTTGACTATGAGCTCACTTAGTCTGAGCTTACATCATTGTAATTCCATATGGTAAAACCGTAACTCTGTTGAAGGCAATAGCAGTTTTTACCTGTTTTCCCTGGAGTTAACTGGTACAAGTCAGATGTCGGCACTTCCATTGTCACCACATGTCCTCTCTTGTATGTGCTAATATATCTATTTACCATGAGAGGTTTTTCTTTCCCTGCCTTCTTCACTGGGTACTGGATGATGGGAAAGCTTCATGTTCTGTCATCTTTAAATAAATAAACTTGTATTTAAAAAAGGAAAAAAAAAAAAAAAAGATGTAATTGTCTTCAAAAGCTTGATGAGAAGGAGGCTGCTTTCTAGTTGTAAGCGGTGTTTAAGATGTAAAAAAAAGAATTGGGAGATTTGTTTTTTAAAACCCCCCTGTTCATAGCTGCCTCTGCTTTAGCGGGAGGCTGGGCTGGATGATCTCCTTACGTTCCTTCCAACCTGGGTTAACCAGTGATCATATGAACCTGTGTTGAGGTGACAATGGACAATGGCTTGAGGAAATTTCAGTAAAAAATGATTCAGTAGAAATTCATTGTCTGCTTCTCTCTTGCATAGCTGTGTTTTCACAAAGAGCCACAGGATTTTAAAATTAGGTTTTTTTATAATTCTCATAATTTATCTCCATGTTTTCTTTGCTCTTTTCTGGCATCAGACACTATAAGAGACCACAGTTTTGTCAAGCTAAATTGCCTGCCAACCTCTGCTTTACATTCAAACTGTTGCTTTTACAGAGAAGATAAAAGCTAAAAAAAAAAAATTCACACAAAACCACAGCAACTTTCAAATAGCATGCAGACAGCAGGGTGCCTCATAAACATCCGTGCTTACACAGTCACCTTTTGAAATACCAGCAATTACAGTGCATGAGGCACTATTGCTACTCATGTGCCCGTTGTCACTTTTAAAAGTATTTGTTATATTTCCTCCCTGTGAGACACTATGAAGTTGCTTAGCATTTTGAGCAAGCAAGCATGTTTTCTAAAACATGTATCCCTTAAAAAAAAAAACCAAACAAACGAACAAAAAACAAAACCTAAAAAAACCCAACCAAAACCAAAGAAAACAAACCACACAACCAAACAACTTGGCATCTTTAAGTGGCATAGGATATTCATGGTGCAAATAAAAGCTCCCCTTGTGTTGCAGGTGAGGGCTGCTGTCCGTACTGCCACTGCAACCTCACCACTGGAAGAGTACCATGAATATGTACGACACACAGGAGATCATAAGGGAAGCAAGCAAAGGCAAGCTGTGGAATAAAAAGTAAGTCTATGTCACCAGCTCCAGTGTTAAAGTATTTTTTTTATCCATTACATGGAGTTCTCATTCCTGTCCCTACACCACTGCGGTTTTTTTAAGTACTTCTTAAAATTTCTAACAAGAAATGCTCTTTTAGGTACATTGAACGCTTTCACACAAGGAGAAAGAAAAGAATTGAAAAGCTGACTCAGGCTGTGAAGTAACGTTGTGCTTTCTAGATGCCTCTTCGTCCTCATGTTGGTCTCACCATGTACTCATAGAAATTGGGCATGTGGAGACAGGTTTAGCAAAAGGGTTTGGTTTGCAGGAACTTCCAAATCTCTCTCCGTTATACTCCTTTCTTACTCTGTGGTTGGCATTAAAGAAAGAGATGGAGAAACTGAATGGCAGAAGCAGAAAGAGAGTGCTCTTCTTGGGGGGGAGGGAGGGGGAACCAAATCAACCAAACAAAAGACCTTTCCAAAATATCAGCCAAGGCTTTAAATTGTTGTCCCTTTCTTCTCTTTGCGAAGTGTGTAACAGCAAGCTAGCTAAACAGAAAATGAACAGGACCTGGTCTCATAAGGGTCGTTGCCAGAAGGGGCAGAAGGTGGACATGATCTTTTATCACCCGTATTTCAGCTGTAGAGTACCCTGGTGCTAACTAGCTGGCGCAGTGCTGGCATCCCACCTCCTGCATCACCTCCCCCTGTGCCGCACAGCCTTGCAATGGCTGGACGCCTCATGTCAGGACAGACTGAACCAGAGTCTGGCTTCATTAAATGAATGGTACTCGTGCAATAACGTACTCTTGTCCCTGTTCATCGAGAAGCAAAAGAAGACTGTAACGGGAGTATCTGCTGGTCTGGCCTTTCTCAGAAGCTCTGTGTTGTGCGAGCCTAATGTTAAGTAATTTCTTGTGTCTGTCAGATTTAATTACAGGTATTTTCAGAGCACAGAAATGAAATAGCTAGTGAAAAGTCTCCAGTGCAAAACTAATCTGTGCCACTTATTTTTCATTGTGATATGAATTTGATACAGTGACAGACTAATTGTATTAGAAATCTTGCCCAGTGAGCAGCACTCATTCCTTTCCATTGGTGGCACCAGTTTTAACAAAATGCAAACTATTCTGTGCTCTAAAAGAGACACAAAAGGTTGCTCGGGACAGGCAAAGTAGGTGTTTCTTTCACACAGAGTCAAATGAAATATGGTTGATATTTACCACTGTATCTTGATTCTGAATGTACTTTATGTCTCCAGCAGCTGCCCAGTTTAGATACCTACAGCCTTTATTAGTATGAAAGTCAGGGAGGGAATTAAAAAAGTAGGTATAATAAAAGGAGTATTTAAATTTGGTTTTATGAAGAATAAATAATTTCTGAACTGTTAAATTCCAGGTACAAGTCACCATATGGTTTGATACCCACTGCTCTAAAATGATACTGCTGGTTATTTGCATTTGAGGAGAAAAAGTCTTCATCCTTACGGGTGAGTCGTTACAGGAAAACTTGCATTAAATCAAAGCTAATCAATACTGTGCTTAAAAATGCATTACCTGGGAAAATAAAACAGATGCTTGAGAAGAGGGATACTAATTACCATTCTGTTTCTGAAGTAAGTTGGTTCTCGCACAAATCTTTTGAGGAATCCTGAATGGATTGTTCCTCTTATTTTTTGAGAAAGAACAAAAATTGTCCCTTTGCTTTGTCAGATCTCACCTCTGATATCTTATCAGAGACTTGCCTACATTTTTTTCCTTAATGTTTTTTTTGGATTCCAAGAACAGTTGTCTCCAAAGACTTGGCCTCATTTTTTGTGAGATCTAGAAAAGTCTAGTTTCGCCTCTTTAATTCTTGAGAAAAGGATAAATCTTACTGTTTAATTAAACTGAACGTGATTTTTCTGTGGTTGTGTTTATGAAAAAGAAGGTAACCACTCCGCTACAGGCACAAAGTGTTTTGCTAACAATAGACCCGTGTGGCCCATGAATAAACCTTGTGTTAAACAGGTTTTAATGGAGGATCACTGCCAGATTTGAGGATAGCTGGCATCCTTTTCTCTCAAGCTAAAGAGCTCAAGAAGAGCTACTTAAGGCTCCTCTATATGGAGAAGCTGTTGAGGAATAAACCAGTGGGGGAAGGTAAAGAACAAAAGCTGATCTCTGGGAAGAGGCTATTGTTCCAGGAAGACACCAATACTCTCTGCGTACTTCGTGTAACCTGGTTTGATTCCCTTCCAGAGATGCTCAAGGGCTTTAATAACTGCCCTGTGTCACCTGAGTACCTAACCACGTATGTAGTCTTAGCCTGCCACTAAACTAAGGTCAAACGTGGGCTTACGCATCCTTGACTGGGCAAGCATGAGAGTTAATTGCGGGCTGTGTAACAGGCTGTTTTTATGGAGTACGATAGCTGTGTTGCAAGCCTCTACTTTTTTTTTTTTGCTGTGAATCGTGGTGGCAGCTTGGTTTAGGCTCCACTGTTCTACTGTCACTTAATTATGAGAAAATCTGGTTTTTTCATAAATATAGCACAAAAGGCAGAAAAAGAGATTCTGGTCCTCATTTTGCTTCTGAGAAAAGCATAGGACTTAATGGGTTGCTGGGCAGAATACAAACAAAAAAAACCCCAGTTGAAGTACTCTTAATGTCATGGTTTTTCAACATGGCATTTAAAAACAGTGAAAAGCAGAGTGGGGTGGCAAACTGTGCTTATCAGTAAGCTGAATCTCTAAGAGGCATAATTAAACTGAACCAAGCAAGGATTAAATAGGTAAGACTATACATATAAGAGTTTCCAGGTATTTAATTAAATCAATTAATAAGCCATTTTAACCTAACCTATTGCAAATTTTGAATATTCATTGCAGTGATCCAAACATAACTACCTCATGCTAATTCCTAAGAACCAAAAAATGACTGAATATAAAAGTAAAATGGACTCACTCGATGGCACAGTCCAAGATGGGTGAAATGTAAATAAGAAAACAGCCATATGGAGTGATGTATCAGGTAATAATCACTTTATGTAGATTATCAGTCATAACCTTTTTTACCAGTAGAAGATGAAAGTTCTGTTAAATTGCAGGGGCCAAAATTTTGATGTAGTTTACACATCACTATTGCCAGTGCAACTAAAAATTTTTTCCACAATTTGTATGTGAACTTTTATTTCAAAATACCTGATTGCGTGCATGTGTGATGAAGCTGTTTGCTTCTTTAGAGTCTGGATGAGAGTAAAAGGGGAAGAACATCCAAATCCCTTTTTATCTCTCATTATTTTTTTGGCACAGGAAGAACTCTCAATCAATTACGGTATTTGAATCCACTGGCGAAAAGCAGCCTGGCTTGAGGTTGAAGTCAATGCAGCACAGCTACAAACAATGTGCTTTGTCCATTCATAGGATCATAGAACAGTTTGGGTTGACTTAAAGACCATAAAGTTCCAAGCCCCCTGCCATGGGCAGGGACACCTTCCACTAGACCAGGTCGCTCAAAGCCCCATCCAACCTGGCCTTGAACACTTCTCTGGGCAACCTGTACCTGTGCCTCACCACCCTCATAGTGAAGAATTTCTTCCTTGTACCTAATCTAAATCTACCCTCTTTCAGTTTAAAGCCATTACCCCTTGTCCTATCATTACATGCCCTTGTAAAAGTCTCTCTTCAGCTTTCTTGTAGGCCCCCTTCAGGTACTGGAAGGCTGCTATATGGTCTCCCCTGAGCCTCGTCTTCATAGGAGAGGTGCTCCAGCCCTCTGATCATCTTGGTGGTCCTCGTCTACACTCGCTCCGACAGGTCCATGTCCTTCTTATGTTGGGAGCCCTCCATGTGGGGTCTCAGGAGGGTGGAGTAGAGGGGGAGAATCACCTCCCTTGACCTGCTGGTCACAATTCTTTTGATGCAGCCCAGGATACAGTTGGCTTTCTGGGCTGCGAGTGCATATTGCTGGGTCATGTTGAGCTTCTTATCAACCACCACCTCCAAGTCCTTCTCCTCAGGGCTGCTCTCAATCCATTCTCTG